>NC_056587.1:22562984-22627984 GCF_018340385.1 Cyprinus carpio | reverse complement strand
ATCTTATTACTTCTTGCAAATTTATTAATATTAATATTAAAAAAAACCCATATATACATGTTTTAAAAATTGTTATCTTCTTTAATCATTAATTTTTTTTTATTCACATAAAAAAAAACCTCAAGCTTTATTTTGTATTTTTTAATTAAAAAGTTTACCTATAAAATAACATTTCTGTATCATATTTTTTTTTATTCAGAAACTGCTAGTAAATTATACAAATTCTATTCAAAAGTATTTAAAAAACTGCTAGTAAATTAAAAAAAATATCACAATTCTGAATTTATATTTCAAAATTCTGACTTTTTTTCTTGCAATTCATAGAAAAAATAAATCTGCAAAGAATTGCAAGATATGCACTTAGAATTATGAGATAAAAGTTGCATTTACCTTTTTTTTTGATATAATGGTTTGAAATTAATTTTATAAATTAAACATGAAATTTTGGCTGAAATAACACAGTGAAAAAGTAATTGGTGTGGAAACATTTTTCAAATTACCAAAGAAGGCAAGTAAAACATTAAATTTTGACCAAAATAGTATTTTCTTGTTAAACGCACCCCAATACTCTTATCAAACTCTTATTTAAAGGACATGTGGAGTTCTGTCTGTGGTGAGTAACAGGATTAATGTCTCAGGAGCTGCTTGTGAACCTCGTTTGTCTCTCTGAGGCTCCAGAAAGTGCAGATTCAGGCTGTTTTACATGTGTGTTTTCTCTCAGATGTGGTGTGTGTTATCAGTGAAGATCTCATCACGCTCTCAGGAACTTGCTGCACATGAAATCTATTTCCATGCTGCAGAAAATGAATGTTTTGTCGTGTGATGGTGTCAGTTTCTGTGACCTGCATGCTGGGTTTGATCAGTTTTTGTAGCTGTTTGTGGATGAGGTTTATCAGCAGATGAAACGCTCCGGATGAACAGAGAGAGAGAGAGAGAGAGAGAGAGCGGTAATCGATACTCATCTTTCTCGTAGATACAGACCACAGAAGATCTTCCAGCGCAGACAGACTCAGTGCTGAGGGCTGATTTTAGTTGCACTTCTCTATCTCTTATTTAAAGGCTTCAGCTGATGCATATAATTAGATTTAGAGCTCAACCAGTAATGTTTTTTAGGAACCAATACTGATGTCTCGAGGGTTACAGGCTGATTTTGTATAATGAGGATTTAAGCGGGGCAAAATTACACTAAATGTTATGAAATGGCCCCAAAATTTTTTTTTTTATTTTTTTTTTGGCAAATCTCATGAAAACTTGTGCAGGTCATACCCAGAATCAAGAGGAAAATGTATTTTTATATATTTCATAAAGAAATTGTCCATTTACGAACCCTTATAATTTTTTTGTGACATTATTTTCATGACAGTTAAGCATTATTTTCACTCTTCTCATGAAGGTAATGCATTTATATTAATATTTATTCATTTAGCAGGTGATTTTATTTAAAGCAACTTACTAATGAGGAAAACAAGCAATTGATGCAAAACTTTATATGTAGGCTATGAATTAAACTGAAGTAATGCATATTGATGTTTTAATGTTTTTTTGTAATTCCTGTTATTCTCGAAGCTAATTAAACATAATCTTATTACTGTAATACAGTAAATATACTAAAATACAATGATTATTTTTTTATATTGTATAATTATTTTTTAATTTGGTCTTAATTGAAATATTTGGTAACACTTCAGTATAATAAAGTGTGACCAATTTTTTTTTTTTATTAAATTCATTTAATTAAAATATTTAAATTTTATTTGGTTTAATTTAAATAAAATATTTGTAATTTATTTAATAACAAAAAAAGGGGCAGTACAACAAATACCATGATGTACAATTACTTTATAATTCAAATATTTTATTTTTGTTTTGCACCACAATGCATCTAATGCATAATAAAATTTTCTTTTTAATCATTTTTTATTATCATTATCATTATTATTATTGGAGCTGATTTGGGGCTGATGTCTTAATGGTCCTTTTTTCTTTTATATTTTGCATCGTTTTTCTTTTGATTTGGGGAGGACTCGAGCCGGACAGGTCTCTGTGTCTGGTGGGTGTGTCACTGTGATGTCACCCGCGAGGCTTCCCTTTCTGTCTGTCTGACGAAACAAGGCCTGTTCACACGGTCAGCGACAAACTGACCGAGACACAAACATCAGCAACCGATGTTTCCAGTGAGTTCAGACGGGTTTAAGTTGATGGAGATGTTGTTGATTGCGTATGATGCGTCTTTACTCTTTAACTGTGTATAGGCAGGGTATGGATTGGCTTGTGTGTGTGTTGATGTGTGTTTGCGTTTGCAGCACGTGCAGCCTCAGTGTGTGTTTCATGTTTATGCTGTCTCTGCCGGCATTCTCCACGGCTCTGTTTGTTCCCGTCACTCTCTGAAGGTCGCTGACATACCGCCAGAGTCCACCACACCACAGCTGAGCTCCGCTTACACACACACACACACACACACACACACACACACACACTGACACACACACACACACACAGCACTTAAAATTGCACACAATTACACACACACACACACACTTACACACTTAAAAACACACCACACACACACACACACTCACACCACACACACACACACACACACACACACACGCACACACACACACACACGCACTTACACACACACGCACTTACACACATACTCTACATTACACACACACACACTTACACGCACACACACACTTACACACACACATGCTTACACACACACACTTACTGTACACACACACACACTTACACAGCACACGCACACTCACACACACACACACACACACACACACACACACACACACACACACACACAGCATGCTGCCTTCAAGAGTTTCTCAACTGCACTAATGGTCCAAAGTTGTTGTTTTTTTTTTTTTACTTTTTTTTTTTTAAACATAATATTTTACTTTTTTATTTTTTATTTATTTTTATTTTATTATTTTATAGATATTTTTTTTTTTTTTTTTTTATCATCTTGCACAAGTTAAAGGCAGTAAAACAAATACTACCATAATATACAAATTCAAATAATATATATATATTTGGCATCACTACAATGAAAAAAAAGATTTACATTTAAAGGGAATTTTGCAGCTAAATGTGCTTATTTTTATGAAACTAATGTCTTAATGATCCCGTTTTCTTTTTTGGTTTTGCATCATTTCCCATTTGATTTCGGGTGAATATGACCCAGACACATTATTGACCGGTTTCATGAGCTTCACCCCAGAAGGCTCTTATGCATTTAAGAAACATAACTGTAAATTGTAAAAAAATAATATCATATTAATTTATTTAGATGTTGGTGTGAAATATGAGCCGGATTTGTTCCTGACAGGTGAGAGTAATTCGCCCGGTCTGTCCAGCTCGGCTTGTTTTGCTGTTATCCATGTGTTCCCAGCGGGAACCGGACCCTGCTCACACGAGGTCCGTCACTCAGAGTCCATGCACCGCTGTCCTCTGCCGTCTCATGTGACCCGGCCGCAGCGGGAAGCTTCTTCTGATATTATGTAACGGTTAATGTCTGTGTTTATTTTAGCCAGCGAGTGTCACAGATGTCACCGCTTTAACGACGCTCCCGCTGACATTCACGGCCCTGATATGCATCCCTGCGGATTACTCAGCAAAACAGCCTTAATATCACAGGAATACTGCGGTTCAGTACTTTACTCAGACCTAAAAATACATGTGGCATTTTTATCTCATTTAAATCGAATTTAAATATGAAAAATAATTTATGAAGTACTGCATAACTGCTATTCCCCGAAAAGTGACGATGCATTTGTTTTGGTGAAAGTATCAACTTTTTCCCATCAGACATTTCTCCTAAAGTTCACCTAAATGTAGATCCAAGTGAATTAATATTCATAGAATAATCTGATTCATCGTCTCAGATCACTGCTTGTTCATCTTGAGATTTCCTGTGCTCAGATTTCAAAGATTCAAAGTCTGCAATCAGAAGTCAGTTTGAGATCTCTTCTGAAATGCATGCAAGATTACTTGGGTTTTCTACAATAACAAGAAGTCATCTTTATGAAGGCAGCATCCATTCACACGCTTCACCTTTAAGTGTTTAGGATGTGTGTGTGTAAACGTCACTGTCCTGTTAGATCAGCTGCAGTATAAAGTGATGGGGTTTGTGTCGATCACTTCAGTTTGAGGTTCATTCCTGTTCTAATAGCAAATCTATGCTGTTGTACAAGTCTTATCAGCATAAGATGATCATTTCCAGTTGCCGAGTTAACCCTCGAGACTGGAGCATTGATATTGATGATGCATTTTATTGTCTTCCCCCGTAAGAGTTTTTAGGAAGCGCCTGGTTATTGAAATCTCTGTTTATTTAGGAGAAATGGATATTCATAAATGTGGGCCTCTGAGGGTTTTTAAGCACAAATTGTGCAGTTTCCTCTGAACAAGCAGTCCAAATGTGAGTGGGAGTGTTTCATGTCGCATGTTTTTGTAGCCTTCGCTCAGTTTCCGGTTGTTTAAGGAACATTGATTCTCCGTCAATCACTGAAGTGCAGAGGACAGCAGCAGTGACGCACAGATGACCACAGTTCATGTTAGAGATCTCACATTCGTTTCATTGATTAAAGAGCCTGTGGTGTTCAATTTCCCGACTCTGAGTCAGAAAATGCGCTCTTGTGCTTATGATTTATGATGCAGCAGGAAACCGACCGCAGGAGACTTTTAACTTGGTACAGCGTCTTAAAACAAGCATGACATGAAGTGCTGCACAACAGCCAAAGTTTTTCTGTTTGTTCATTTAAACCAACAGTTAAAACCCGATTTGATATTTTCTAAATAAATAAAAAATTGTGGTTCTTGCTAGATTTTGGATTGTTAGGTGGTCGTTAGGGTGCTGTGGTCAGTTGGCAGGTATTATGTGGTCATTAGGGTGTTGTGATGTGATTGTTAAGGTGTTGTGAATGGTTGCCAGGGTATTGTAGTGTGGTCATTAGGGTGTTGTGGTTTGAAATTTGGATTGGCAGAGTGTTAGGTGTTTGTTAGGGTTCTTTGGGTGGTTGCCAGGGTGTTGTGTGGTTGTTAGGGTGTTGTGGTTGGTTGCCAGAGTGTTTTGTGGGCGGTATGGTATTGTGGGTGGTTGCCAGGGTGTTGTGTGGTTGTTAGGGTGTTGTGGTTGGTTGCCAGAGTGTTTTGTGGGCGGTATGGTATTGTGGGTGGTTGCCAGGGTGTTGTGTGGTTGTTACGGTATTGTGAATGGTTGCTAGGGTATTGTAATGTGGTCATTAGGGTTCTATGGGTGGTTGCCAGGGTGTTGTGTGGATGTTAGGGTGTTGTGGGTGGTTGCCAGGGTGTTGTGTGGTTGTTAGGGTGTTGTGGGTGGTTGACAGGGTGTTTTGTGGTTGTTAGGGTATTGTGGGTGGTTACAAGGGTGTTGTGTGGTTGTCAGGGTGTTGTTTTCTGGTTGTTTGGGTGCTGATGTTGGTTGCTAGGGTGTTGTTATGTGGTCGTTAGGGTGTTGTGTGGTTGTTAGGGTGCTGTGGGTGGTTGTTAGGGTGTTGTGGGTGGTTGCCAGGGTGTTGTGGGTGGTTGTCAGGGTGTTGTGTGGTTGTTAGGGTGTTGTGGGTGGTTGACAGGGTGTTGTGTGGTTGTGGTGTTGTGGGTGGTTCAGGGTTTTTGTGGGCAATAGGGTGTTGTGGTTGTTAGGGTGTGTGTGGGTGGTATTTTTGGTTACCAGGGTGTTTGTGGTTGTTAGGGTGTTGTGGGAGGTTGACAGGGGGTGTGTGGTGGGTGGTGTTGTGGGAGGTTGACAGGGTGTTGTGTGGTTGTTAGGGTGTTGTGGGTGGTTACCAGGTGTTGGTGTGTCAGGGTGTGGTTGTTTGGGGGTATGATTTGGGTTTTTAGGGTGTTGTTACGGTGTCGTTAGTGTGTGGTTGTTAGGGTGCTGTGGGTGGTTGTTAGGGTATTGTGGGTGGTTGCCGGGTTGTTGTGTGGTTGCCAGGGTGTTGTGGGTGGTTGTCAGGGTGTTGTGTGGTTGTTAGGGTGTTGTGGGTGGTTGCCGGGTTGTTGTGTGGTTGTTAGGGTGTTGTGGGTGGTTGCCAGGGTGTTGTGTGGTTGTTAGGGTGTTGTGGGTGGTTGCCAGGGTGTTTTGTGGGCGATAGGGTGTTGTGGGTGGTTACCAGGGTGTTTTGTGGTTGATGGGTATTTTGGGTGGTTACCAGGGTGTTGTGTGGTTGTTAGGGTGTTGTGGGAGGTTGACAGGGTGTTTGTGGGGTTGTTAGGGGTTGTGGGAGGTTGCCAGGGTGTTGTGTGGTTGGTAGGGTGTCAGGGTGGTTGACAGGGTGTTGTGTGGTTGTTAGGGTGTTGTGGGTGGTTGCCAGGGTGTTGTGTGGTTGTTAGGGTGTTGTGGGAGGTTGACAGGGTGTTGTGTGGTTGTTAGGGTGTTGTGGGTGGTTGACAGGGGTTGTGTGGGTTGGGGTGGTGGGTGGGTTGACAGGGTGTGTTGTGGTGTTAGGGTGTTGTGGGAGGTTGACAGGGTGTTGTGTGGTTGTTAGGGTGTTGTGGGTGGTTACCAGGGTGTTGTGTGGTTGTTAGGGTGTTGTGGGTGGTTACCAGGGTGTTGTGTGGTTGTGGTTGACAGGGTGTTGTGTGGTTGTTAGGGTGTTGTGGGTGGTTGACAGGGTGTTTTGTGGGCGATATGGTATTGTGGGTGGTTGCCAGAGTGTTGTTTTCTGGTTGTTTGGGTGCTGATGTGGGTTGCTAGGGTGTTGTTATGTGGTTGTTAGGGTGCTGTGGGTGGTTGCCATGCAAACTTGGCGCTGTTCCTTCAGGACATGCAGATCTAGTTTCCATTCACACAATCACTTGTCTCATGAATATTCAGCGATGTGAATGACAGGCTCCTCCCACTGCAGGGTCGTCACTCGGCCAACAAACACTGTCCGCTGACTGAACTCAAGATATTAGCTCTCTGACATTTTTCAGCATGAAATCAAACTTGATCTCATTTACTTGATTATGTTCCAGATCTTAATTCATCAGTGCATTTCACAGAAAACAGTTTTGTCTTGATCTATAATCACCTCTGAAACAATCTTTTTTTTTCAACCACCTTCATACAGACACTTTTCACCATCCAGTTAATTCACTGTGGATGAAGCTGTTTTTCTTCTACAGTCTTTTCTGCTTGAATATCTCGTTGCATGCTGAAATGCATGAGTTTTTGAGCTGAACTCTGTTCTTTTTGCATGTAAACAGCAGGAATCTGGCAGAGAGGCTGCTCTTCTGATGGGCAGAAAAACAGATCTTTAGCGCCACCTCCTGCTCATTCATATTTTTGCTTCCACAGGTTGGGCCTTATTTATGAAACACAAGTTTAGTTCTGTGTAAATATTATGTTTATATTAATTATTTCCTTAATTCATATAATGTGTTTTTTTTTTTTAATGATTTACACAGAAATTTCATGAATAAGGCCTGTGCTGCGTTTATCAAGTGCGACTTACATTTTATTTACAGGTTCAACTCAGGTCTCTATATATGTATTTTTTTTTATGCTTTCATTCATTCATTCATTCTAGTTCTACTTAAGCGCAAAAAAACCTTTTTAATCAGCTAGCACTTTTTCAAAATAATTTCCTTTTCCAGTTGTCACAACTGACTTCTGTGTGTGTTTAGAGTGAATCTCATCAAAACATGTCGAAATAATAAAATATATTTTAAATAAAAAATAAAAATAAAGCTTGTTTTGAGGAAAATTTAATATAATGCTATTATTTAAATTTTTTGGCAGTACAACATATACTACCATGAGTAAATACACTACTATTTAAATATTAAAAAATATATTCAATTTAATTAATGAAGAATATTCATTGCACTGCTCTTAATTTATGCTGATTTGAATTAAAATAATTGCATTATGCTAAATTAAGAATATACTATATACGTTTATATAAACTGATATAAATTTATTTGCAAAACAACAAATACTGCCATGATGAGTAAATGCATTGCAATTTAAATAAATAATACATGAAAATTAAGATTTTTTATGAGAATTACACACATTTTACCTCTTAACTATAAGTATTTATGCTTTGATATTCATTGTACTGCTCTTAAATTATGCTGATGTAAATTTTAAAAATCATTGTATTCCAGTAATTAAAATCATCACTGAGAATAATAAAGAAAGGAAAACTCAGTAAAAATTCAATTTAAATCAGCGTAAATTTAATGGCAGTGCAACAAATGCTACCATGATGAATGCATAATAAGTTATCTCTTTATTTATTTATTTATAAAAAAAAAAAATCATCAGCTACCGCTATTAAAAAAAAAAAAAAAAAAAAAAAATTGTTTTTTTTTTTTTTTTTCACATGACTGAAGAAATCATGGGAGTTCTTTGACAGTCCTGATTCATGAATTACCCACAGCTCCTCCAGATTTTGTTTCCACACTCAGAATCTATGACTGATTTGGGTTGTTCTTTGTTGTGTTTATTCAGAGGACGTCCTGGCGAAGGATGCAGGAGAATGTGCAATATGTCTGGAGGAGCTGGTGCAGGGAGACACCATCGCACGCCTGCCCTGCCTCTGCATCTATCACAAAGGGTAAAGCTGCTCGTGTGTGTGTGTGTGTGTGTGTGTGTGTGTGTGTGTGAGACGTGAATCTGTCTCTCTTACAGTAACTCTGCATCTCTTCCAGCTGTATTGACGAGTGGTTTGAAGTGAACCGATCGTGTCCTGAACATCCCTCAGATTAGCAGCGCCTCTCTCACCTTTGCACAGGTAACACACGGTAATGCATGTGCATTTAAATCAAAACTGACACCGTTTTAAAATAAAAGTCCTCATGATTGTTTGTGATTCATCAGCACGTTACATAACATTTAATGTAATGTCAAAGGTTAAATGCATTGCAGATGCATATTGCACGAGTCATTTTAAATCACGGGATTATTAAATTTCATGATATTATGCAAAAATGCTACTATACTTGAAAATTTTTTAAATGTTTTCAAACATGAATGTGCTTAAATGAATGTGCAAAGTCAGTATAAACAGCTTCAGAGTCTCTAGCTGAAACAGTGTCATGTTATCTTACAGCATGCACATATTATTTTAAAGAAAGACCCTGCAGTTGAATCAAGTTAAAAAATGAACTAATAGATATCAGATATTGGATACATCCCCAGCTGATTACGAATCACAAGCATTCTTTGTATTACGAGTTTTCTGAAATGTTATATTTAAATATGCAAGCAAAGCATTATATAATTAATCATGCATTATTTAGCATTTATTTCCAGAAGGTCAGTCTGAACATTGGATAAATCCAGGTTCAAAATTCCAGTTTGATTTTGTCGACACATTAAAGGTTTTTCCAGAACCTGGGTTTTTACTTTTTATCATTGCGTAAATCAGAAAATACTGTCAGCAGCCAAAAAACAAACACATTTGCAACATGTTTTTATGAATTTGTTGTTTAAAAATCAGGTGAATAATATGTGAACGAACCCTTCAGAATATAGAGAGGAATAAAACTGCTGCTGAAGTGGAGAAAGAAATTAAAATCTGCAGACGCAAATAGATAAATCGTGATTAAAATAAACACTTTAATATGTATTTTAGATGTTTTCTTTCCACTAGTCTGAAACAGCACATTATGGAAAGCCAAATGGTTCAAAATCTCAATACTGACCATTGCATGAAAATCAATGTTTCTGGCTTTAGATCATGCTGATGCTCTTTAATCGTTGCGTTGTGTTTCATGTCTCCAGCCTCCTGGTCGTGAGAAGCGCCGCAATATGAATTCTCCTCCTCCTCATAGACACTGTGACTTTGGTCTCTTCTCGTAGCAAGGCCCTACATAGTCGCCATATAAACCCTAGTGTGCCAAAACTCATTCAGGGAAACTCTTTCCTCATCACAGTCCATCGGAAGCCCCAGCGGCGGTCGAGACCCTGGAGATTCTCTCCTCCTTCGCACAATTGTCCAATCAGGATCTAGCAGGAGTTCATTTCATTGGCTGTCTCTGATTGGCCGGACTCAGGGTCAGCTGACTGTGGATAATTATCGGACGGTAGTCGATAGTTCTCTGTTAAATGGGACTATGTCTCTCAGTGCCTTAATTTTCAGATTCCAGGAGCCGAAGCGAAGGCTGCATTTGGGATGTTCTTCAGAGGAAGGGCTCAGTGGACTCGGAGAAATACGCCTGGATGTGACGGGACGTGAGCCCTGATTCGGGACGGCCCTGAACCATACTGAGCCATTATTTCTCTCTCTCTCTCTCTCTCGCTTCATGGATGGTGAAATATCCCGTGGATCTCGAGTCTCGGATGAAGATTCATATGACGTCTGCACCGTCTCAAGATCAGTTTTGCATCGTTTTATTTGTGTTGAGACAAATCTAGGCCTTAATTCAACACACCACTGACTTCTGTCTCTCTATGTAGGGTGAATCACATCAAAACATGTCAAAATCAGAAGAAAAAAATACAAAATTATATTTTGCATGAAGAAAATGAAGATTACTATAATGCAATTATTTTATTAAAATCTGAATTATTTTAATGGCAGTGCTACAAATACTACCATGATGTGCTAATACTTTGCAATTTAAATAATAAATAATATATACAATTTAAATAAATTGATATTCATTTTAATGGCAGTGCTACAAATACTACCATGATGTGCTAATACTTTGCAATTTAGCATATTATATATATATATATATATATATATATATATATATATATATATATATATATATATATATATATATAATATGTATAAATAAATTGAATGGCTGCACAACAAATACTATCATGGTCAATAAATACATTACAATTTAAACAATAAATAAAACCTTTTTTTTTTTAGAATTTAGATTTTTCACAATTATACACATTTTTACTCCGGTATATTGATTCACTGATTTATATTAATTGTACTGCTCTTAAATAAAATCATTATAATCAAAATAATGATTTAAAAAAAAAAACATTGTATTCCACTAATAAAAATCATGACTGAGAATAAAAGGAAATCTCAAAATAAAAATTTCCATTTAAATCAGCATAAATATAATGGATCTACAAATACTACTGTGATGAATAAATACATTACAATTGAAATAATAAATAATAATTTAAATTTCTTTTTTAGGATTTAGATTTTTCACTTTACAACAAATTTTCATAACAATTATACACATTTTTTCCCTTTAGTACAAGTATTTATACACCATGATTCATGATATTTATTGTACTGCTTTTAATTTATACTGATTTAAAAAAATAAATAAATAAAATCATTGTATTCCAGTTCTAAAAGTCATCATTGGGAATAATAAATAATACTAAAAAGACTCAAAAGTTAAATTTGAAATTAGAATAATTTTAATGGCAGTATATATCAATCAATATATCATTATTTATTGATTATATAATTTATTGAAAATAAATTTATTGGCAAATAAAAAATAAGTCAATAATATTAATGTCTTACGGGTCCTAAAATGCACTTCTTTTCCTTTATGTAAAATATAATTTTAATAATTTCTTTTGATTTTGTGATGAATAATTACATTTCTTGACAGGTTTTGTTAAGACTCACCCTTTATGTTTTAAAAAAAATTGTACATGCGTCAAGAGACAAACATATGATGTCATGTGATCATCCATCAGGCCAAATTAATCTCATATTTCACCTTAAATCAAGGAAATTAATTTTTAGGAATATTAAGATTTGTCACATTCTTTCACGACAAATACACACATTCTCACCCCTTTGATAGTATTTATACATCATTGTAGTATCTAAATTAAAAAAATCCAGTAATAAACACTTGAAAATAATATAAAACGACAAAGGAAAAGATGCATTACAGCAGCGATGCAGCAAAATGTGCCTGATTATTGTGAACGTCACAAATCTTAATGCTCCTAAAAATAAAAAAAAAAGTATTCATGTAAAACAATTTCTTCTGCTATTTGTGATGAAATGTTATTCATGCGAATAATTCTCTCGGTGTTTGTCTTATGATCTTTGGGATTTTATCACCATTTTCTCAGTCTGTTTAATGTAAAAATCATAGAGACAGAACGGTGTGTGTTTGACATCATAAAGAGATTTACACTCATGCTCAGTCTTAAGTTAAACCTCGAGGACTTCAGAGTATTAGCATAGTCGACCCGGCATATCAAAGTGCCATAACAGCTTTAAAATGCTGCTAATCATGTATGTTGATGGAAATGAGAACCGGTGTCAATGTGAGGTTAATTTCTGTGTGGTCACATATGAGAAGATATCCGACATGTTGCATGGGAAACACCACTATTTTTCAAAAGCCTTACCAGATATTTGCAACACTTCTTTTACGAGATATCATTTAGGTAATTAACAAATCGACGCTGATATTCTTTGACATTTTGCTGCTTTGTGCACACGTCTGTTTCCAGCAGATCTGAGCCTGATGCATCCGACCGGATCCGTGACTGTCAGTCAAAGCTTTTGATACACACTGTTTGTTTAATTTGTTACCAAACTATCTGCTACTAGTTTCTCATCCTCGCAGCAGTCAAGAGGAACATAACTAGTTACGCAACTTCCTGAAGAGATGTAAAGGAAGTAAACAGACGCTTGTATGTGTTGGATCTCAATGTGAAAGGTTAACACTGGCCACCCAGATGATCAAAAGGGTTTTTTAATGATTTAGAAATATTGTGACATTCCATATGTGTAAAAATAAAAATATGTACAGAGATAATGAGATTAAAAAAAGCTAAATCTTTTGAAGCGCAGATCTTTACATACTTGTCTGGATGTCCTTCTGTGTGTGTGTGTGTGTGTGTGTGTGAGAGAGAGAGAGAGATTTATTTGCAATGTTTTTAATCATCATCTTGACTACAATAACTGAATGCATGATATGATTTCTCCGATTGATAAAAGCACCATTATAAACGTCCAAGTATCACTCTTTTCAGAGCAAATGCATGAATATATAAAATTGATTTTAAAAATCCTGATTAACACTTGAAGCCTTTATGTATAATGCATTATAAGACATTCATAATGTGTATTGTAATGCATTATATCTTTTCAGAAATAATTGCAACCAAAGTTAAAATGCATTATAATATTTGCAGATTCCTTGTCATGTTCCTGGATTGTTTGTTGCGTGTTTTATATTAATGCATTTTACTTTCTGAAGGCATAACGATGAACAAAAAGTATTGTACTGTTATTCATGAGATCATGCAATGCATTAGAAGGTGCATTAAAAATACTTTTAGAATGCATTATATAAACAGTAGGGATGCACAGATATCACTTTTTCCAGAAAGAGTCCGATACCAATACTTTCATTTTTGATACCATACCTGTATTTTGATTGCATTTATAATATTTAAAAACACTGGGTTGAGAAACAAAATTATATTTTTTAAAATATAATTTTTTTTATCATCTGAAACGTGCTGCGATTTACATATTCCAGAGCGACAGTAATAAATCTGAAAGTCTTGAATGGGTTTTGCCTTCACAGCCAGCTGTGCTTCTGATGCTGAAGTAAACCAGTGTCTGCGGCATGACACCAACTTCCTTTTCTCACAGGTTTTTTTTTCTTAAATCACGTGTTTTAATGTTTCTTATCAGTGGAAGCGAAGCCTCTTGTCACCCTCATAGAGTTGTTCTTCTTCTTCAGAAACCCGGCTTCCTTTAATGCTGTGAATGAACCAGAAAATGTGGAAATGTGTGAAACTGGAAGACCTGATCTGCTCGTGTAAGGTTAGTTAAGAGGGAAAACTAGGGCTCTGTGCCTAATCCTAGTGAGCTGCCTAGTAAGACACCTCATTAGTGAGTGATTTGGAACAATCTGCATGAGCGGTGATACTCAACTCAATAGATTTCAATTGGGTTTGCAAGTTAATGTGATGAAATACATTGCACACACCAATACTGTGTAAAATAGTTGATGTGTTGTATTATACTGAGCCATTTTATCACAAATTTTCGTTGACATTTCCACCAACTTTGGTGGAGCTTGTCACAATGCATTATGAGATTGACTTCATTGCAAGGAGTTATGCAATGCTTTAAAATCTGGAGAAACTGAATCTTTTATTACAGCTTTTATGCCATTAAAATGATGCAAACTCTAGTTGGAGATCTTACTTGACTTCCTTCAGTGTAGTGTTGTTAGTCAGGCCTTCAGACATCTCTTTGGCTCCATGTATGGTGAACTCATTTTCTATTAGCCTATAGAGAGTTGAATGGATTATTCAGTCCGTCAGTGCAAATATATCGTGCATACAGAGCTGTTGATCAAAATATAAATGATATCCTCATCTAATAGTTAATAAATTACCAAGCATTATGAATCTTAATGTATGTTTAGTTGTCTTACAGCACACAGGTGAAGATCTCAGGTATGTTTAACTAATGATTTGCACATTTTGGATTTGCAGCACAGGTGAAGATCTCAGGTATGTTTAACTAATGATTTGCACATTTTGGATTTGCAGCACATTCACCACATTGAATGTTGTCCACATATAATAATGTACATAGGCTACAGTGCATTTCCATGCAATTTTTGTCAAGCAAAGCATGCAAGATGCAGCAAAAAATGTATTTGCATCATTGCATTTGCACTATTTGTTTATGCACAAAGTGAACTTTTAAATCAGACACCAAAATGAGCATGCACCATGTGTAAAGCAAATACTACTGTGCATTACTGAAATAATGAGAAATACTCGATCATACATCAGATGCGTCAGAGCAGAGTTGGATCTGAAGGCATCAGCAAAGTCCGACGCTGCATCATCAGAGATTTTGTTCTGTATCAACCTGAAAAATAACCTCAGTAAATAAGATTTCATCTGGGAACAATCTTTAAATCATTTTATTTTCACGTGCATGAGAAAATATGACATTCAGTCGTACCAGAAGATGTGAAGGCTTTTGTTTTCCTTCAGTGCTTTTGCCAGACTTCTTCCACCGTGAGACGTTATGCCATTGGCAGAGAGACTAAACGGCAATGAAATAATCAATCTCAGATTGCTCGTTCTTTATCTGACAGCTGAACTTCTCAAAACGGACACAGGAGAGTCGTTTGATGATGCAAGACTTACCTGAGATTGGTCAGGCTTGGGTGATTCTTCAGAGCCTCTGCAAACGCATCTGCGCCCTCGTCACCGATGGTGTTTCCCCACATTCTGCAAGCAATTAATTTAGTTTCAGCAAACTTTTACCATAGTTTTGGATCATTTCTGTAAAATTCAGTTTAAAACCTTCAAAATGAGAATTTCAAAGAAAAAATATGCATAAAAAAAAAAGCAGTGTTGTATGATATTATGGCGATATCATTTTAAAACCCGGGTTTAAATGTTCCTGTACATGTTCTTACCCTACATCAAAGATAGATTTGCTCTTGTGAATTGCACTGGCAAGGTACTTCCCACCCACACCTGTGATGTTATTGCAGCCGAGCCTATAGGAAGCATAAACAAATGTATATAATTAATCTGATGACCATTGATTAGTGTATATAATTGCACTGTTGTGTACTTTAAGTTAAAATGATTTGTAATTATTTTATATTTTTTTGAATTTAAATTAGAATTAGAAGTTTTTGTAAGTGAACTGTGAACACACACCCGGAGCAATGGGCAGCCATTTTTGCTGCAGCGCCCAAGGAGGTTCAGTGCCTTGCTCAAGGGCACCTAAGTCGTGGTATTGAGGGTGGGAGAGAGCTGTACATTCACTCCCCCCACCCACAATTCCTGCCGGCCCGAGACTACTCACAACCCTTCGTTTGGAGTCCGACTCTCTAACCATTAGGCCACGACTTCCCCCATAATGACCATTGATTATATATCCTGTGAAAATGTGTACGTTTACAGGTCGTTTTAAGGTGTGCATCATCTGGAGAGCATTGCAAAGTATTTTTAATCCCATTAATAAAACCATGCACACACCGGAGAAATGTTTTATAAGGTGCAGTCAAATCAAAACACACTTGCTAAATGCTCCAAAACAATGCAATGACAGGCCACAAGGTTAAAAAGTCCAAATGTTGACCACATGGTCTGTCAGTAAAGATTTTTTTTAGAATAATGGATTTTTAATACATAAAATCATCTTTAAAAAAGCAGTTGTGCATGCATATTAAATTATTAATGTCCCCAAATCATGCAGCATGTCCTTATATCACAGGGAA
This sequence comes from Cyprinus carpio, assembly GCF_018340385.1. Taxonomy (NCBI): domain Eukaryota; kingdom Metazoa; phylum Chordata; class Actinopteri; order Cypriniformes; family Cyprinidae; genus Cyprinus; species Cyprinus carpio. The sequence continues at coordinate 22,611,778 of NC_056587.1, read as the reverse complement.
TGTTATTAGTTAAAGATTCTTCCATTATCAACATACAACGACGAGATACCTACTTGACGACCCTCAAGTGTGGACATTCTTCAATGATCTTTGCAACTAGTTTGGCTCCAACATCTGTGATGTAGTTTTTGTAAAGCCTGATAATGCAAAGAAAAAAGGATAGAGTGAAGTCTATAAAAAACCCAATGACACAACAAAGATGAACGGATGAACTCACCCCAAGACCCTAACGACTTTGTGTCTGATGAGTTCCTCTGCCAGAACCTCAATACTGCTGTCCGTGAGCTGATTCACGCAAAACTTAAAAACAAAAAATGTAAGAACTTTAATCTGCTAGTAATTCCATTAGTTCTAGTAGTTCTAGTTCTTTGGGTAAAGCCTAACCCTGCCTGGCTTTTCTTACCTTACTACTGTCATTTTGCTGAAGGAGGGTCTCAGTTGCTTCACGCCGTAATCGTTGATGTTGTTATTGTCCATGTCGACCCCCAGGTGCTTCCTACGGTGGTGGAGGACAAAGTTCAATGCGCTGCAGTCAGCCGAGTAAATGTTACAGAAGGCGATCTTAATGTAATCCGCCGATATGCCGTTGGCCGTCATCTTGGCAACCTCCTCGCTGTTCGTCTCAAATATGCACCGCAGCATCCACAAGAAGTTTGGCATTGCATGCACCTTGTCACCATCGATGTCTGTGGATGGATAGCGAGGAAGGCCTTTAAGATGCGTCTTCACGCTGTTTGACAGATAAGACTTGAGCATCTTGCGCTTCTGTTTCAATAGCGCCGGAGGAACGAGATGCTCCAGGAGTGCCGCGTTGGGTTTGGACAAGAGGCCACATAAGAATAAATTGGTGAATTTGAAGTTGGTTTGGAAAGGGTCTTTATCTCTAGGACTCGACTTTTCCAGACAAGGCAAGCAGGAGAGATGCGACGACCTCTTGTATTCGCATTTGGAGAAGAAACTTAGAATAGATTCAGGAGTGATTTTGGAGTCCAGCACCAATGAAAACGCCGCTAAGAAGGCCTGGAGGGTCTCGTGGAGAAACTCGAAGGTTGCAGAGCCTCCGCATCCATCGTAATGTGAAGCAGGCCTCAGAAACCCAAACTGAAGCACTTCATCTTCTAATCCACAGGATGTCACTTCCTCCATACTGAACACAAGTCCTCCCCGTTGGAGACCATTCAAGGCGAGTCGAGCGAAGGCCGCAAGCTTCTGCTCACCAGCTTTAAAAGTCTCCGTAGGACACCTCGTACTCCCTTTTAAAAGACCAGGACGTGCAGTCGAGTGTCCAAGAAAGACCTCGGAGAGAAGCAAGAAGACGTTTGTGAGCGTAATGCAAGAATCCGGCAACTCAAAGTTGTCATACACTGAATGGAGATGCTTGAAGCTCTTGAGGATGATCCAGCTGAACAACGGGATGGAGCAAAGACCGCAGAGGTGAGGATTGGCGTCCAGTTGATCGGTCACCATTTTCCTGTGTTCCGTCTCTGGGAAATGCAAAGCTGTGTATCTCTTCAGGTGTTCAGGGGAGAATCCCTTCATATAGACCTTCTTCCAGATCACTCTGCTTTGGATCTCGGTGCCACTTCGTGCAGTCATGATCTTCCGGGAACCTTTGAGCAGTTTTCCGCAAAGCAAATTCATGAGAAGCAAAAGTGGACGGGTCTTTTCTTCCGGGGAAACCGTTTCCGGCACGTTATCCAAATCAAAATCCGTTTGGATTTCATCGTATCCGTCAAAGGTGAAAAGCACCGTCTCTGGGAATCGTAAGATGTAGGTGAAGACCTCGTTGTCGAGGTCGCCGTCCGGATAGCAGTTGTGTTTAAAGATCAGATCCTTCAGCGAGATCTCGTCGGTCTCTTTAAAGGTGCTGAACATCCTGCATCTGAACTTGAAGAAGAACTTGGCGCGAGTCTTCAGCTCCCTTCTGGACCACAGATTCTGCAGTTTCTGAAGAACGATCGATTTGCCTACGCCGGCGTCGCCGGTGATGAAGATGGTCTCGGCCTGCGGGTTGAAGACTCCCTGGTCTCCCAGAAGCTCATCCAGACTCTGTAAGTATCCCAAACTCTCACCTCTGTCATTCAAGAGCTCCATCTGAGTGTCCGTGTAAAGATCCTCCAGCGGCGTCTCCTCCCTCTTCGAGTACGACGTGATGAACTGAGTGTCTCTTCCCAGCTCATATCTGAGCTTCTCGCAGTACTTGCTAACTGCAAAGATGCAAAAACATTAGGCGGAATATTGTTGTAAATATTAAAGTGCATAAATATACTGTCCTACAGTATGACATGCCAAAAATCTGACTAAAACCATTTGTTTAAAATTATGAATATTGATATAGACTATTCTTTTTCATGGTTTCCGAATTTGTTAAATTTTATGTCATTTTAAATGAAAATACTCACTGGGGTCTGTGTTAACCACTGGTATGACACTAATAGTGTCTAATGGTGTGTACCGAATTTCTTCAAACCAAGGCCGCAGATCAATGTAAGCATCGTATGCTTCATGAAGAACGTGTACGAAATATGCGGAGCACTCCTCTCCTTTACTCTGAACCAGCTCCAAGATTTTGCGAACCTGCATGTCCAAAAACGAGTTGATTAATTGTGAATATATATTGTGGATTGTGGGTATATACATAAAACATAAAATTTAACATTTAACAGGGTGTCTGCATATTTCATGAAGGTAAATTTAAGACATTTTAAGACCAAGGAAAGACAAAGAGTTGTGTTAGCAGCACTATAAAGATTTAAAATTCAACTTCCAGCTCCATCTCTATTACTTTTTAAATTAATTTAACAAAAAATAAAAACTACATAAATCTGCCCCTAGAATATGGAAACAACTTTTACTGTAGCTTCTGATCACACTGCAAAAAATATTATCTTGTTTTCCAATGCAAATTTAAAGAAGATACATTTACTCGAGAAACATAAAAAACTAACAAATATCTGCCAAAGACCTTAGAGAAATCAACTTAACTGAAAGGGAAAAAACAAGGTTTTCTGACAACACTGGCGGATATTTGTTCTTGTTTTAAGCATAAACTAACTTCATTTTGATTGGTTTCTCGGAAAACAAAAGTAAATGTATCTTGATTTAAGGATGATTCGATATTTGCACCGGAAAACAAGATAAAAAGACAGTTGAAGATATACATTTTTAGCAATGCATGATGCAACATCCGATGCCATGGCTATGAATTAAGACTTTCTGTTCTGATTTAGGCAGTGTTGGGGAAACTTACTTTTAAAAGTAATGCATTACAATATTGCGTTACTCTCTAAAAAAAGTAACTAATTATGCTACTTAGTTACTTTTTATGCAAAGTAATGTTGCAAATTAATTTTTAATTTATTTTTGAGTTTGTTTTTGGATTTGTTGTTTGTTTTTTTTTTTGTTTTTAGTTTTATTTTTTGGCAAACGTAAAAGCCCTTTCACACAAAAAGTGAAATGAATAATCCTCAAGATGAAGGAAAAGTAAATTCACCATCGGAACAGTAGAACGCAGAAAAAAGTCTAACACTTCAACAATAATTTAAAAAAAAAAAAGAAGCGCAAATGTTTATCTAGAGTAATTTTTGGATCATCGAAGGTCAGCAGCAAAGACACCAGTTAAAAAATGGGATTAAATACATAAAGGATATTTGTGTTATTTAACATTAATTTTTTTTGCGAGTGAGATGAATTAATGCATGTTCAAATTTATTCTCCAACTACAGTTACATCTTACTCCCGATATCTGTCAACATTTCTTGTAAATTAAAAAGTAATGCGTTACTTTAGTTACTTGAAGAAAGTAATCTGATTATGTAACTCGCGTTACCCCCAACACTGGATTTAGGAAAATTAAATGAATTCATATATGTCACGTCACTTTCACTTTCACAAGTTACTATAGCAGATATGTAGCATGGTACAGTGATAATGTTAGTACTCAGTAGGCTACTGATATATGTAATAATATACCGAATGACTGGCACATTCATGCACCTTCAAGCATTTCTGAGGTTGTTGCTGTACCTGGTCAGTTTTGGTGCTGCTGCGGTGTATGATCTCGATGTCTTCGGTGCAGATGAAGCCGTTCATCTGGAGATTGTCCAGAACACACTGCGTGTTCTTCACGCGCTCCACCAGCAGCTCTCGGTGTGAAGTCAACAGCTTCAGGTGAGAGCCCTCACTCTTGTAAGAGCCCATTTCACAGCAGCACACTGAACCTCCTCAGTGAACACTAGACCCTCAGCTCTAGTGAAGATCCATCCAGCCCAGGCTCTTCACAGACACGCGGCCGGGAGTCGCGTCATTGTCGGTGTCCGAGGCCAGAAATCAGCGGGGATCAAGCGAGATCGAGTTCTGCAATCACGATATATTATATTTTAATAAAGTTGAGTCATTTTCAACATCCTCGCGCAAAGGAAAGCACAAAACGAAAGCGTCGGAATCCGCGACGGTTAAACTGACTGACCGAGTGTGCTTTGCTTGGTTCCGCACCTTCCATGTTAACTAGGAAGTGAAACTAACATGAAATCTGACCCGGATTGGTGAAAACACCCTGGATATGATCTTTTCTGCCGTGCAAAACGTGTTTGAGTGTGAGTTGTGTGGCGAGGTCAGAGAAATAAAACAATTCAACGAGCCTTCAGTTAATGCTGGTTATGCATTTTGAGGAACTTTTTGGGAATTAAACGCAAAACTGGTTACATTTTTACTAAACTTTATTAAATGCATTTAATAAAGTTTAGTAAAAATGTAACCAGTTATAAACATGTGGTGTTTATACCCTTACAAAAAAACTAGTTTCCAATAAAACACCACATTTAACGTCCAACAAACAGAATCTTGTATTAATGTTATTTAAAACCAATTCCCCTGATAGTACACGAACATCGCGGAGACGTCTGTTTGATGTCGCATTTACATCTGCAAGAGTATTTTTTAGAGTGTTTGCTCATCTGCAATAGCCTGAGTCTATAGGACGTTTCCTATCAGATGTCAAATACACGTTAAAGTAGATGTTTATGATGTAAAATCAGATGGTTGTACACAGCAGATGCTCTCCAGATGAAGCGATCTTTAACAGACATCTTGCAGACGTACGTGTGCTATCTGGGATATGACTTTTAAAAACGTTGTGAAAGTTGTGAGACGTTTCCTTGAAAGGTTGTGACCCAGATAGCACAGATATGTTAAAGATTGCTTCATCTGGAAAGCATCTGCTGTGTGCAAACATCTGATAGACGTCTTTAAGATGTCACTTTTACACATTCTACATCATTTAAAGACGTCTTCTGAACGTCTTTTTGACATCTGATAGGAAACGTGCTGTTGTAGATAAGCAAAAACTCTAAAAAAAAAAAAAAATAATAATAATAAAATAAATAAAAATAAAATATATATGTCTTGCAGACGGACTGCAGCTTTAACTAATATCAGAATTGTGAGATATAAGCTCACAGTTGCAAGAAAAAATTCCCAATTATACCTACCTTTATTATATTTTATTCCATTGCAGAAAGAAGCTAATAACTTGCATAAGCTAATAACTAACCTATTTCACCAACACCAGCCTCCAGTGATGCAGTTAGTAATTTTATAATGTATCTTTGCGTAATTTCTTTTCCCTTCAGAGCAGGCCTTTCATGGCATTTCAATCGCAAAACAAAGATATGAGTGAGATATCATATGAAACTGTGAAAGGTCAACTATTATTTGTGTACAGTCACAATAACAACACCTGCTTTTCAAAATAAAGTAAAACGGGCGTCACTTTCTGCCGTCTTGATTTCCTTCGCGTGAACTCGTTTGGCATTAGAAAAATGGACAGAAACTCAACATATAGAACTTCTCGCAGTTCGTTTGGTTAATCTGTGAATTATTTAATTTTGATTTATTTTATATGTGGTTTTATTCAATTCTGCTCCATTCGTTGCTTTACTTCAATGAAAAGAAATGTTTTTAATAATTTGGTTAACTTTAATAACGCTACCTGAATGGCACAGAACTGCAGTACACTTTTCCAGCTGCTTCAAGCCACAGATATTCACAGATTATTTAAAGGGACAGAACTTCAGTCTCATCCAGGCACATTACTTTTAAGAATAATGTCAGAAATGTTTTGTGTAAATTAACGGTTTTATTTTGAGAAACATGACAATACTGTAAAGCATTAATATAACATGTAAAGAGTTTGTAACCCGTCAAATGCAGTGTCTGATTAACGGTGAAATAGCTGCGCCAGACGGAGTGTCTTAATAACTTTAATAACAATAAAAGACATTATTTTTTACATTCTCCGACAAGCAGTGAGAAACGAAGGCTTTGTTCGTCCATCCGTCACACTCCTGAAGAAGCAGCGAAACTCTCACAAATCAGAGGAAACTCAACGATGATGGCACGCAGAAACTCCTCTGAACGATGTGACGCTGGTCCCAAGAAAAGATTCACATGAATCAGTCTGGATTATGAACAGAATCGGTTCATTCAGCTCCACAGAGGCCCGAATCTCTGTCAGAAACAGTTTGTTTGTAAAAACTCCCAAATAACTGACTGATAGAAGACCATGATAGTGAAGACGAGGCTAAAATGAGTCCATTTTAATGAGTCCGGGTCCGTTTCAAACGCTTGAATTCATAATAAATGATGTGACATACAGCTGCCGCAACGCAAAACCAGAGGTTTGTCTTGTTTTCCAGTAAAAAAATAAATAATATATAACACACACACACACACACATATATATATATATAAGCAGAAATGAAGATAAGATTTGTTTTAAAAAATATATTTTTATTTACATTTATCTTGTAATGTTTACTTTTCCTTGTTTTAAACAGACCTCCTTAAAAAAGAAAAAAAAAATTATTTACATTTATCTTGTAATGTTTACTTTTTTACTTTTCCTTGTTTTAAACATTTTTTTTTAATTGTGAAAATAAAAATGTAGAATTGATTTGTAAATTATGTTTTTTTTAGAAGATATAAACTTGCAATTGCAAGAAAAAAAATGAATAGTGAGATAAAAGCCATTGTTACCTTTATTGTTTAAACAAAAAAAAAAATTGTGAAACAATTCAAAATAAAAAAACATTAAAATTGTCGAGTTGCGAGAAAATAAAAAACATAATTTGTCGTTGCGAGCATATAAACTCAAAATTTAAAAAAAAGAATCGTAAGATAAAACTTGAAATTACTTTTTAAATTATTTTTAAGTAATGGAAACAGGCTTCCATACTTTGTCAATATTAGTTAATAAAAATAAAAAAACAATTTCATTGTTTGTTCATATTAATTGACAGTGCATTAACTAATGTTAACTTCATATTAATTGACAGAATTATATTAGCAAATGTAGAAATTAACATGATGATTATATATATATATATATATATATATATATATATATATATATATATATATATAATGCTATAGAATTATTGTCGATTGTTAATGTTAGCTAATGTCTTTAACTAATGTTAACAAATGAAATCTTTATTGTAAAGTGTGACGGCATTTTTATTTTGTTTACAAAACATTTTTTTTTATTAGAAAACAAGACTGATTCTGAGGTGGTCCCGAGAGCTGCGACACGTGTGCGATTTGAGACGGAGACACGCCGTGAACCACGAGGACGGGGCAGAGACCCTCATGGTCCCGATCTGCACGTGAAACGGGTTTCCAGCGGCGCGTCTGTGAAGCTGCCTGTGTGTCGATGGAATTATGGGAAGTCTGTGAGATGGTCCCACGTGATACGATCCTCGTGTGGAGAGCAGCGGCGCGTCCCGTCCGGCCCCCGGCCTTCGTCCCCCTCCTCTTCCTCCCAGCGGCGCGGCATCAGTACAGGCTCCAGGCCCGGTGAAGCTGAGAGTAGGACAGGACTGAGGATGAGGAGGATGAAGACTCGGCGGGACCAAGCTGCTTCCCACACGCGCAGGTTCAGTCCATCTTCTCCTTCTGCACCAGTTTGGGTGCGTCGACGAAGTCCCGGCCATTGAAGAGGATCACGCCGGCCGTCACGGCGCTCGCCGAGCCCCAGAACAACACGTACGCCAGCGTCTCCGTCCAGGTGTCACCTGGGACATACGAGAACCAGAAACAGTTACACACTGATAACAACATAAACACTAACATTAACCCTGTGAAATAACACTCATGAAAAAATCTAAAAAAGCGTCATATTTGATCCATCATGGCTCATATAGTCTGATACAGTGAGAATGTGGAGGAAAAACAGCTCAATTTTGTTCAGAGACTCGAAGCAAAAATATGTAATTTGGTGCAGATGCTGATATTTATATGATGAAATTCTGATGCTTGTGAATTGCGAGAAAAAAAAAGTCTAAACTGTCGGACATAAACTCGGAATTGTGAAAAAAGTCTAAACTGTCGGATATAACCTCGGAATTGCGAAAAAAGTCTAAACTGTCGGATATAAAATCGGAATTGTGAGAAAAAAAGTCTAAACTGTTGGATATAACCTCGGAATTGTGAAAAAAGTCTAAACTGTCGGATATAAACTCGGAATTGTGAAAAAAGTCTAAACACTCGGAATTGTGAAAAAACATAAACTCGGAATTGTGAAAAAAGTCTAAACTGTCGGATATAAACTCGGAATTGTGAAAAAAAAAGTTTAAACTGTCGGATATAAACTCGGAATTGTGAAAAAAGTCTAAACTGTCGGATATAAACTCGGAATTGTGAAAAAAGTCTAAACTGTCGGATATAACCTCGGAATTGCGAAAAAAGTCTAAAATGTCGGATATAACCTCGGAATTGCGAGAAAAAAGTCTAAACTGTCGGATATAAACTCGGAATTGTGAGAAAAGTCTAAACTGTCGGATATAACCTCGGAATTGCGAAAAAAGTCTAAACTGTCGAATATAACCTCGGAATTGTGAGAAAAAAAGTCTAAACTGTCGGATATAAACTCGGAATTAAACTCGGAATTGCGAAAAAAGTCTAAACTGTCAGATATAAACTCGGAATTGTGAAAAAAAAGTCTAAACTGTCGGATATAACCTCGGAATTGCGAAAAAATTATATGTCGGATATAAACTACTCGGAATTGCGAGAAAAAAGTCTAAACTGTCGGATATAAACTCGGAATTGCGAAAAAAATCTAAAACTGTCGGAATATAACCTCGGAAATGTGAGAAAAAAGTCTAAACTGTCGGATATAACCTCGGAATTGCGAAAAGAGTCTAAACTGTCGGATATAAACTCGGAATTGTGGGATAAAAAAAGTCTAGTCGGATATAACCTCGGAATTGCGAAAAAAGTTCTAAAAGTCGGATAAAATATAACCTCGGAATTGCGAGAAAAAAGTCTAAACTGTCGGATATAAACTCGGAATTGCGAAAAAAAGTGTAGGATGTAGGATATGAATTGGGAATTTGGTATGTGCTGTCGGATATAAACTCGGAATTGCGAAAAGGGTCTAAACTGTCGGATATAACCTCGGAATTGCGAAAAGAGTCTAAACTGTCGGATATAAACTCGGAATTGCGAAAAAAAAGTCTAAACTGTCGGATATAAACTCGGAATTGCGAAAAAAAAGTCTAAACTGTCGGTTAAAACCTCGGAAAAAAAGTCTAAACTGTCGGATATAAACTCGGAATTGCGAAAAAAAAGTCTAAACTGTCGGATATAAACTCAGAATTGCGAAAAAAGTCTAAACTGTCGGATATAAACTCGGAATTGCGAAAAAAGTCTAAACTGTCGGATATAAACTCGGAATTGCGAAAAAAAGTCTAAACTGTCGGATATAAACTCAGAATTGCGAAAAAAGTCTAAACTGTCGGATATAAACTCGGAATTGTGAGAAAAAAAGTCTAAACTGTCGGATATAACCTCGGAATTGTGAGAAAAAAAGTCTAAACTGTCGGATATAAACTCGGAATTGTGAAAAAAGTCTAAACTGTCGGATATAACCCTCGGAAATATAACCTCGGAATTGCGAAAAAAGTCTAAAATGTCGGATATAACCTCAGAATTGCGAAAAAAGTCTAAACTGTCGGATATAAACTCGGAATTGCGAAAAAAGTCTAAACTAGACTTGTGCCGGTATTCGGTAATGCGATATATCGCGGTAATGAATATGCACGATATTGTTATCGTGGGCACTTCCAAATACCGAGAATAATTATATAACTGTCAGAATTTGAAATGCATTTAAGAAACTTTTCCCTCAACTGGTCAAAATGCACAACACCATTTGTATGCTGCTTTAAAGACCCGTGTGAACTCTCATGTAAACAAGCACGCATGAGAAGCACATGGAGGAACACGTGAGAGACGCGCTGAATGAAAGCACATTCACTCTCTGACAGCAGATGGCGCTAAACTGCAGAAACTGGAGCCCTTACCCTGGAAACCCCACAAATAAAAGCAGCTGCTACTTTCTAAACATTTAAATAATATAAAAATAATAATTGTATATATTTCCATAATTTTTTTTTCCATTTTAATCTGGACTATAACATGTCCTAGATATTGTTTGAAAGTGTTTTGATTCTTTATTGTTCATTCACACTTTACATTAGGGTTCATTAGTTAACAAAACTGCCAATGAAAAAATTCTTCTGAACATCATAATCTTAGGTATTCCAATATTTAATAACACACTGTTTAAAATCGAAAGATGCAACTGTGTTATTTAATGACTGCTAAGACTTGTACTTTTTTATTAGTAACTGTAGCAAAGTAATTGCGAAAAGATTAACTCTAAACTGTCGGATAAAAGTGATACCTATGGGGTCTTTAAAGTTCTTTTGCGTTAAAATTTTTAACTTTAAATATATTTTTTGTATTCTTTACTTGCATTTAAATGTTCAGTTATTTTTGTTATAAGAAAAAAGCTAATTTAAACCTGTCTGTATTATACTTTTTAAAACTTAATTTCAGAATTGGCGATCAATTAATCGCAAAGAGTCGATACCGGCACTAAACTGTCGGATATAAACTCGGAATTGCGAAAGAAAATCTAAACTGTCGGATATTGCGAAAAAACTCAGAACTGCTCGGAATTGGAAAAAAAAAAGTTCTTAAACTCGGAATTGCGAAAAAAAAGTCTAAACTGTCGGATATAAACTCGGAATTGCGAGAAAAAAGTTAGAATCATCGGATGTAAATTCAGAATCGCGGAAAAAAATGTCTGAATTACCTGACAAACTCAGAATTGTGAGGAAAAAAGTCAAAACTGTCAGATATAAACTGTCAGATATTTTTTAATTATTTTTATTAAGTAGTGGAAATGGGCTTCCAAACTTTGTCAATATGAGTTAATAAAAAAAACAACTCTTCATTGTTTGTTCATATTAGTTTACAGTGCTAACAGATGCAACTTTTAATTTGAATTGTATTAGTGAAGGAGATGTGTGGAGGAGATTGTGTGCGACAGCAAAGTTTGATCATGTTATATTCAATTAGAGGCCTATCAAATAGCAAATACTATATAGGGTTACTATTAATATTCTTAATAACATTTACATTGATCCGTGTCTTACCAGCCATCAGGAGACATATGATGCACATTGAGAAAGCAACTACCATGATGATCGGCAGCTGAAGAGGGACAACAGGAGAATCCAGTTATGACATTTTGATTAAAAATGACAAGATTAAAAAATTTAAACATATGAACATGCATTTAGAAAACAGATAGGGTGAATTTATATTTCATACTGGCTTTAATAGAAGAGGATACAGTGAAAATCTAATTAATGGCCAATAAAAGCATCCTTGCAAAACTCACGTTCCAGCTAAATTTTTGCAATCAAATCATGTATTTTTGATATGTTATCCAGCCTTAATTACCATAATTATACCCGTGCATTACAGTGATTTTATCATGGTAAATATAAGTGATGTGAGACATAATACAAAGCAGAAAAAAATCACTGTAAATCCTCTAAGTGGTTTATTACTTTCATGAAGCAGCAATATGATAAAAGACAGCAGTGCTCAATAAATACAGGTCTGTTGTATTCTGCAGCTGAAAACAAATGCCAAAGACGTCTAAGACAAGAGGCTCAGTGTGTTCAGTGTGTTGTGTTTTTCTGGGTTCACAGCTCAGTCTGGTTCTTACCGTGAGGAACTTCCAGTCTTTGGGCTCATGTAAAGGAGTGTTCATATCCGCCTCTTCCACAGCATAATTACCCAGAAACAGGTCTATGGAGTCCTGGATAAAGACATGAAATAATAAAACCCTATGAGCCTTCAGATCCGATCCTGAAGTCTTCATCCACAGACCCACAGAAAAGAAATCAAACACAAAACAACATCTTTCTACCTTCATTAGCGATTTATTCCCTAGAGAAGGGTTTCCAAACCGGGGTGTTGTGGGTAAAATAACAGATAAAAATCAAATAATGAATTAAATCATAAAAATTTTTTTTTTTATAATAATTATAATTAAAAAATATATAAAAAATTAATTACATCATAAAAATAAAGTAATATTTAAATGACTTTAAAATAAGAAAAAAAATATGTAAAACACTTACTAAAAAATATATATATATTATATACTCTAATAAATTATAATATATATTAATAAATTATATATATACTATAATAAATAATAACATATAAAATATATATTTTTTTTACCTTCATGTTATGTGACCAATAACCATCAGAGAACCATGAACATGCACATGTGTTGTTAAACCATAGAAATATTAAATTAAAATCCTCAAGTTTGAACTGTAAGTAAATATTTCAGGTCAAAGGGGTTCGGCTGGCAACAAAAATTGGGAATTTCTAGTCCAAGATAACTGAGATGATTCACAAACTAATGACTATTAGATGCTGATTATTACAATGAATTAATCATGCAAAAACAGGGTTATCATAGTTAACTAAAACCATAAAAAACATTTCATTACTTAGATAAAATATAAGAAACTTTAATGTTATTTTATTTCAATTAGCTGCCAAGGCATGATTTCCCATTTTTGTTTCAAGTATTAAAATAACCAAAACTAATCAATAAAAAATATACAGCCATATTTATATATATATATATATATATATATATATATATATATATAATATAAATAAAAGGAATATATAAAAGAAATTAATAAAAATGACAAAAACACACAACAAAATTACTAAAACCTTAACTAAAATAAAAAAAAACTAATATAAAATAAAAATCTTTATTGACAAAAAAATATAGTTTTTAATATAATATCAACAACACTGCTCAGAAACATGTATCCATCAGTTATAAATCTTCAAAATATGTTAAAATACTATTTAATCTAAGAGGCATTTGTTTGCAAGCAACACTGACCTGTCTGAAGCCATCCGAGAAGTTGTTCTTGTAGTATCTGATCATAGAGTTCCAGCCGTCCATCAGCAAACCCCACTGCGTTCTCCTCCCTGTCCTGAACACACAGAGAACCAATCATCTTCCACAACCCATCTGAACATCACTCTCAAGCACAAGCGGAGCAGAGGCGCTCCTGTTACCGTGTGAAGTCGGTCTTCAGCGCTCCTGTCCCGGCGTACTGTTTGGCGCAGGCGTTGGCGTTATCCGCCCATGCTGCGGGGAACAAAGCAGAACAGAAAGGCCATGAATGACACCGTCTAAAAGAGCAAGACTATCAGCGTTAGTGTTTGCTTACCATTCTTGTATATTTTTTCAAAATCTGCCTGTTCTTCAATCCGCTGGCCCACATGTAAAACTCCCATCCTCTACAGATCAACAAGACATGAGTTAACCTCACGGCTACCAGACAGCAACTACAGTCTGCAAGCTTACAAAACTCATTTAAACGTACAGTCTTTCTCTTCTGGACCACAACTAATGACATGATTTTACAATGATTTAGTGAGTTTCTTGCTTCGTTTCGGAATGAATCAGCTATTTGAACGGATCTAGTGAGTCGATGATTCAGTGACTCGTTCATAAAGACAGTCACTTGCTTCGTTTCGGAATGTTTATGTGACTCATTTTTGAACAGATCGGGTGGGTCGATGATTCAGTGACTCATTCATAAAGACAGTCACTTGAATCGTTTCGGAAACGAATCAGCTGTTTAAACAGATTGAGTGAGTCGTGAATCAGCTATTCGAACAGATGGGGTGTGCCGATGATTCAGTGACTTGTTCATAAAGACAGTCACTCACTTCATTTCAGGAGGAATCAGCCATTTGAACAGATCGAGTGGGTCAATGATTCAGTGACTCATTCATAAAGACAGTCACTTGCATTGTTTTGGAACGAATCAGCTGTTTGAACAGATCGAGTGTGTCAATGATTCAGTGACTCATTTATAAAGACAGTCACTTTAATCGTTTCGGAAACGAATCAGCTGTTTAAACAAATTGAGTGAGTCATTAATCAGCTATTGGAACAGATGGAGTGTGGCGATGATTCAGTGACTTATTCATAAAGACCGTCACTTGAAATGTTTTGGAACGAATCAGCTGTTTAAACAGATCAAGTGAGTCGTCTTATTTATTTTGTAAGTAAATTGAATTGTTTTGTTTTGGATCGGCTGTTTGAACAGATCGAGTGGGTCGATGATTCAGTGACTCATTTATAAAGACAGTCACTTGAATCATTTTGGAACGAATCAGCTGTTCAAACAGATGGAGTGTGGCGATGATTCAGTGATTCATTCATAAAGAAAGTCACTCGCTTCGTTTCGGAAACGAATCAGCTGTTTAAACCGATTGAGTGAGTCATGAATCAGCTATTCGAACAGATGGAGTGTGCAGATGATTCAGTGACTCATTCATAAAGACAGCCTCTTGCTTCATTTGGGAATGAATCAGCTGTTTGAACGGATATAGTGAATCAATGATTCAGTGACTCATTCATAAAGACAGTCACTTGCTTCATTTCGGAATGAATCAGCCGTTTGAACACATCGAGTGGGTCGATGATTCAGTGATTCATTCATAAAGTAAGTCACTCGCTTTCGTTTCGGAAAGAAAAAAATCAGCTGTTTAAACTGATTGTGTTTGAATGGATCTAGTGAGTCAATGATTCAGTGACTCATTCATAAAGACAGCCTCTTGCTTCGTTTCGGAACGAATCAGCTGTTTGAATAGATCTAGTGAGTCAATGAATCAATGACTTATTCATAAAGACAGTCACTTGCATCATTTCGGAATGAATCCGCTCTCTGAACAGATCAGAATATTTTATTTAAACAACATTTTAGTCTAGTCTTTTTTCGATTTCGAATGCTGATATAGTCACAATTAGTGCTGAATGATGTCTGTCTCGTGGATAAAAAGGTAGTCAATGAATATTTTTCATAACAGTTTCCATCACCCCTACACGATATGGGATACTGCAATAATATTGCTAATATTTATAGTATAGCCCTGCTTTACTTGTTCGTTTATTTCGGTTGATTGATGGTTAAGGTTAATATAATAAAATCTAACTGCGACTGCAGCGAGCGCCGCGCCAGCAGACTCTGGATGACGTTGGTTCGGTCCAGACAGTCCATGCAGTTGCTTCTGAACGTCCCGTCCTGCTGTAACTGCACCGTCCCGTCCGAATCCACCAGGAAGTAGCTGTTGAAAAACATGAAACAATTAGAGCATTCAAAAATCGCATTTTCAGCATGCAATAAAAAGCAGTGCGTACCAGAGTTTTTTTTGAATTTATTAAAACATGTCCACCAGGATCTGCAGGCGATGCCACCTCATACGGCTGCACTCCTTGTGGAAGTCAAATGCGACGTACCTGCAGACGAACACAACTGTGAGCTTGGCTCTTGTGCATCGAGATATTTATCAGATTTTCCCATCGACTCGCTCACTTGATCATGCCGTTGCCCAGACGGTTCACCATCTTTGCAAAGGCCTGTTCCAGCGGCTTCTCTGAGCCTTTCTGATTCACCTGGAGAATAAAAGAGATCGTAGTGAGACCGTATTGATCTGTTGCTTCTGAATGTCCTGGCTCAGAGCAAATACAGCCGACATACCAGGTTCAGAATGACTTGTTTGCCGTACGTGATGATCTGAGAGTCGAAGTGCCTCTGGAAACCATCCAGCTGTGAGACGTTACACAAGAAAACACACAGAATAGTGTCAGACTGACTGATATAAGAGCTATCTAATCACTAATGTAATATTTTGAAACATTTCAGCATCATTACTCCAGTCTTCAGTGTCACATGATCCTTCAGAAATTTACAGAAGTTTATTGGATTGTATGATATATGTGTTATCTATTATGTAATACAAAAAAAAAAAAAATCTAAATATTGACGAAATCGCCTTTGAAGTTGTCCAAATGAAGTTCTTAGCGATGCATATTACTAATCAAAAATGAAGTTTTGATATATTTACAGTAGGAAAAATATACAAAATATCTTCATGGAACATGATCTTAATTTCCTAATAAAAGAAAAATCTATAATTTTGACACATACAATGTATTTTTGGTTATTGCTACAAATATACCACAGAGACTTCAGACTGCTTTTGTGCTTCAGGGTCACATTTATATATAAACCAAAACCAAATTAACAGTTGCCTGCCAAATCAAATCTTTTTAGAGTAAATAAATCAAACCTTTATTTGAAAATTATATAACTACATTAACTAACAATAAATAATGCTTCTAAAGCAATCATTAACATTAGTTTTATTTTATAATTAAATATTCTATAAATTAACATTTAAATTGGTTATTTTTATTTTTATTATTTTTTTTTTTTTTAAAGGAATAGTTCACCCAAAAATGAAAATTTGCCCATGATTTACTCACCCTCAAGCCATCCTAGGTGTATTTTATTTTATTTTTTTATTTGAGTGGAATCAGGTTTGTGTTATATTATGTCCTGGCTCTCCCAAGCTTTATAATGGCAGTGAATGGGTGTTATTTTTAAATGGTCCAAAAGAAGTCCAGTAAAGTGCATCCATCCATCATAAAAAGTGCCTCAAAAAGTGCCTTAAATAAAGGCCTCCTGTCGCAAATCGATGCATTATTGTAAGAAAAATATCCATATTTAAAACTTTAAAAACCGTAATCTTTCGTACATGCGTTCATTCCGGCGGATGACGTAGGCGTAGCGTAAGCTCCGGTGAGAATATCCTCGTCTCGCGAGAACTGACATTTGTTTACAGGAGCAAAGTTTCCTTACTTTAACAAAGGAAAACCAGTCTCCTCTCGGCTTATATCGAAATCCTCCCACATTTGTCTTAATAAATCCTTGTTTTGTACTTCTGGTTCATGTCCGGTGTTTTATTTTGCTCTCTCACTTCTCACTGCACCTTACGCTACACCGACGCCATCCGCCGGAACGAACGCATGTACGACAGTTAGCAAAAGCGTTTATAAAATTTTAAATATGGATATTTTTCTTACAAAAACGCATCGATTTGCGACACTTTTAATGATGGATGGATGCACTTTACTGGACTTCTTTTGGACTGTTGAAAAATAACACCCATTCACTGCCATTATAAAGCCTGGAAGAGCCAGGACATTTTTAATATAACTCCGACTGGATTCCTCTGAAAGAAGAAAGTCATATACACCTAAGATGGCTTGAGGGTGAGTAAATCATGGGGTAATTATCATTTTTGGGTGAACTATCCCTTTAAAACATTCTGTAAAGACCATTACCAGATGTTTAACACCGTATCAAACCGTCACGAGTTTTGCCATTGACTCTTTAAACAAAACAGAAATAAAAGGTACAGAAGGTGATTCTCACATGATTGATGCTTTTGCTGATCTGTGGTTTTGGTTTGTACTTGAGGTTTGGTCTCTGAGACCAGTAGAACGGGATGGAGCCTCGAGTCTGCGGAAGAGGATCACTCATTAAAACCAATTCTGATTAGAAATGTTCCTCAAATGACATGAAAACTATGAAAACGAATTAATCCACATTCAAAATGGATAAAAAATGGCTCTATTGTGAGTAACTTCATTCTCAATAAATGGTTTCTGAAGTGCTACAATAGATGGATCATATCATAAATATTTTATTTTCTTTGATATTTTGAAAGAAAAGCTCATACAAAAGCTGATCTGCTAAAAGAAACTAACCATGTGATGGTAAGATGTTTGGTAAACACTGTTGCATGGCTCTGAATGGTGTAGCACCTACAGTTCTGCAGATCGATATAAAAAAGCTGGACGATTGATGTTTTTGATCGAAACTGTGTCCTACTTATTATTTTTAGAATGCTTTGAGAGCACAAATGCAGTGTGCCATAGGGCAGCACAATTAACTGAAATAAAACTGAAATCACGATGCAATTATCGAATCGCAAAAACTGTGATTTAATTAAATTAATATATGCACTGCACGTTTCACTCGGTGTTCGTTTATATGTAAGCAGCTCATTATCTACCATTATCTCAGTGTGAAAATAAAAATGACTGTTGGTTTACAACTATAATATTTCCTTAATTGTTTTTGTTTTGTAAGTTATTACTTGGTGTAGTAAAAATATTATTATTATTAATAATTTAATTTATAGCCATATTGATATGTAATCCCAAAATTTTGACCAAATTGTGCAGCCCTACAAACAAGCACAGCAAACCTGGAATTTTTTGCATTTTTGCATAAATTGCATTTTAATTTACAATCATAATTTTTATCAGAAAAATCTTCTTTTTTTTTTTTTTTTTTTTCGCAAATCGTTAAGGGTGATTTTTACAGATTCTGACTTTTTTTAATTTTATTTTTTTTGGATGTGTGCACACAATCCTTTTTTTATATTTTTAATATATTTTTTTTTAACAATTGTTTTGATTTAGCAATTGGGGTGGTTTTGTTTCTGGGACCTGGCAACCCTGATCTGAGCGGTTTTCATTATACTTACAACTCATAAGTTAACAAATAGACATCTGTCAAGCCCCAAATCGAGTCACTCAGTGTAAATCACATAAATGAATCAAATCAAACCATCCACTAAAAGAAAAATCTGGATGTTGAAAAATATATATATTTTCTGAATTATGTGCAATTTCAGAGGCTTACCTGAACAAATGAGGCTTTTGCTCCATTATACTGAACAATCTGCTCCGTCTCAACAAAGTTGGCCGCATGACCTTCAGAGTCGATGCCTGGAGGAGAAAGCAAGCATTTAGTAACTTACGGAGAAAAGAAAGGCACCGTCTCAAAGCGTACGAGCTTCACCTCTGACGTAGTAGCGGACGCCAGCGCGGAAACAGCTCCTCCTGGAAATGATGTTCCAGTCGAAGATTTTGCCGTTGATGCAGCACGACTTCATGGCGATGACTGAGAGCTCAGATTAAGGACTGCGACGTGTGGAAGAGGAAGTATTCATGTATACAAAACAGTTAAAGGGAAAAATGAAAATTTTGTCGATATTACTCTGCCTCACGTCGTTGCAAACCTGTAAGAGTTATAATGTGACTTTAGCAAAATCGCACGTGCTTGATTTATTAAAGTTGATTAGATTTATTCATGTTTTAAAAGCTTAAGCTGTGTCTAAACGGTCAAATACACACAAAAATGTGTCAAAATGTGGCGCTTGGTGATTATTATTCACATAAACCCTCATCGGTTATGTAATAAGTGAACATAAACAGTTGAGAATGAGAATATGTGAGTAACAGTAAATTGGATCTGTGCCGCTCTTAAAGTGACAGCAGCCTAATATTCCTGCCGCCGACTGTGTGCTTCATATTAATTAAATGACAAAAGACAAATAGAAAATCACTCTCTGCTCTCTTTTTTTTATTTATTACTTACTGTTTAATTATTTTCAATTAAATTTTTTGTTTTTACTAATATTAGTTACCCTAGTATTCTGCTGTGGTGTTGAGAATTGTGAAATTTGCCTAAATCTCTAAATGTCTCTAAAATGTACATGTCATAGCAACCTTTAATTACAGAAAATATATGTTTGATATATATCGCTATATTTAAATAAACCACTCGTATATAGTTTTGGTCATGTGACTCCTCATAATCAATAATCGTGTTTGCGCAATATTGACCAAAATAATTATGATTATGATTTTTGCCATAATCGAGCAGCCCTACTTTAAGGCACAAAATATACTGTAAATGTGCACACAGATGCAGGGCTCCAGACCGCAAAAATGTTTTCTGCCGGTGCAACTAAATTTTGTAAGCGATCGCACTGGAGCGACCACCGCATTGTCCAACTAATAAGTGCTGCATATGAGAAACATCAAATGGCAAACAAAATAAAAGCGTAATGAAACCACGCTACTCGTTAGAGCTGCGCACTGAGGTTTACTCGGGAACCAATGCTGATCTCACAATGCTTTCACATAACTATTTGCAGCTATTTAAAGCTCTAAAAATTATCCACTTTAAATGTTATTTTTTATGGGATGAACAAAATATACTTTGTGGTAAACAAACACTGTAAAAACTAAAAAAAAAAAAAAACATCAAGTTATCACTATAACCAGTAGATGGCAGCAAAAAAAAAAAAAAACATTCATTTCTACTCTTTGCTTTATATTTTGAAATTATAAAATCACAAAAAAAGAAAAAAAATCACTTCTACTTTTTGCTTTATATTTTGAAATTATAAAAATATTAAAAAAAAAAAAAAAATCACTTCTAATTTTTGCTTTATATTTTGAAATTATAAAATCATAAGAGGCAAAAAAATCACTTCTACTTTTTGCTTTATATATTGAAATTATAAAATCACGTTTTGTTTTTATTGCTTGAAAAATCATTTTTAAAAATGAAAAAAAAAATCACTTCTAATTTTTGCTTTATATTTTGAAATTATAAAATCATTAAAAATAATGAAATAAATTATTTTTAAAAAAATCACTTCTACTTTTTGCTTTATATATTGAAATTATAAAATCATTTTTAAAAATGAAAAAAAAAATCACTTCTAATTTTTGCTTTATATTTTGAAATTATAAAATCATTAAAAATAATGAAATAAAATTATTTTAATTTTAATATTATAAAATCTTAAAAAAAGAAAAAAATCACTTCTACTTTTTGCTTTCAAAAAAATCACTTCTACTTTTTGCTTTATATTTTGAAATTATAAAATCATTAAAAATAATGAAATAAATTATTTTTAAAAAAATCACTTCTACTTTTTGCTTTATATTTTGAAATTATAAAATCATTAAAAATAATAAAATAATTTATTTTTAAAAAATCACTTCTACTCTTTGCTTTATATTTTGAAATGATAAAATAATAAAAAAGGTAAAAGAATCACATACTTTTTGCTTTATATTTTGAAATGATAAAATCATCATAAAAAAATGAAAAAATTATTTAAAGAAAAGTATAGAATATCAAATCATGATCAAATCAAATCATTAAGTTCTGTATGCTTCCCAATGCAAGCTCAGTGCTTTACTGTCAAATGTGCATTACCAAGAAATAAACGCGTAATATTATTAGAAACTGCTCTTATCAATGCAAAACAAGTGATTTTACGATTAAATTATCTTTATTTTTAATACCCCACACACTTCCACATCTCTAGAACTTCATGGAGCTGGTGCCTCTGCTCTCAAATGTTAGTCTGGAGCCCTGAGACACTTCTACACAAACTCTATTTCACACACAGACGTGGTCTGATATCAGCAAGTGCTCGTCTGGTTGAAGGATACAGCCGTGAACAACAGGGAAGACAAATTTGTGCAGCTGTAAGAGAAAACACAACGTCAGAACTTTAGACTTTTCTATATTAAAAGCAGGCCTGAAAACTTGGTGTTTCTTGCAGATTTCTGCACGTTGTCCCAAAAGCGTGTTAGTCTTAAAATAGCAGCCGCAGCTACAGCAATCCTGCGTTTACCTCCGGCTGAGCGATGAATTCTCTGAGCAGGTGACCGTTCCACACAAATCTCTGATCCGCCTGCGTTTAACAATCATAAGAAGAAGTTACAATCACTTCATAACTCATGGAAATTAAGATTAAATACAAACTTCATGGTTTTGTTTTATTTATTGACTTTTTTCCTTCTCCAGTCTTGCTTTTAATGTTTGAATCGGACAATACGGTAGAAATAATTTATTTTATTAGCTTTTTTGTTCATTTATTTATTCAGGGATTCTATTTTATGGATGTAGAAAAATTATTTTTTTTTACAAAACATTAAAAGCTTATGACTTATGCTCTCAACCACTAAAACATGAAAATAACCTTATGCAAAAATGTGTTTTTTATCAGTATTTTTGTCGTTTTCCAGTGAAAATGTCTCAAGTTTTTTAAATCGAGATGCATTTACTTGTGAAGCAAAATGTCATGAAATAAAAAAAGTCTTGTTTTCTGTGAAACTGATCAAAATGAAGTGAGTTTATGATTAAAACGAGATCAAATATCTGCCAGTGGGGTCAGAATAAATACACGACATTCACAGCAAAAACAAGTTTATATATATATTCACTGACAGATATTTGTTCTTGTTTTAAGCATAAACTCACTTTATTTTAAGAACACAAGACTTCACACAAAAGTTTGGGATCAGTAAGAATTTTTGTTTTTTAAAGATCAATCAAGCCTGCATTTATTTGATTAAAAATTCAGGAAAAACTGTAAAATTGTGAAATATTATTACAGTTTAATATAGCTGTTTTCTATGTGAATCTCTGTTAAATTCTAATTTATTTTTGTGATCAAAGTTGAATTTTCAGGTGTCAGCAGATTTTTATTTCTTTCTATTTCTGAAAGAAATTAATACTTTTATTCAACAAGGATGTGTTAAATTGATAAAAATGCACAGTAGAGACTTATAATGTTAGAAAAGATTTCTATTTTAAGTTAATTCTGTCGTTTTTATCTTTTCATTCATTTATTCAGGTTCCAAAACAACATGAAGCAGTGAAAACTTTGATAATAAATCAGCATATTATTATGATTTCTGAAGATCATGTGACACTGAAGACTGGAGTAATGATGCTGAAAATACAGCTGCACATCACAGAAATAAATTACAGTTTAACACATATTCACTCAGAAAACAGCTGTTTTAAATTCTAATAATATTTCACATTTTTTTAAAAAATTCTGTATTTATGCTCAAATAAATGCAACTTTGGTGAGCAGAAGAGACTTCTTTAAAAACATTAAAATTCGGTTAGATGAAGATTTGGGCGTTCAAAATGTAAACATGTCTTTAGATATTTCATACTGGAAAACAAGACACAAATACTAAGGATTCATACTCGCTTTCTCCAGCGCATGCAACATTTAATGCCACGCCTTTATGAATTTAAGACTTCTTTAAAAACATTAAAATTCATAGTTTCTGCTTTGATTTAAGACCCACAGAAAGCAGTTTTACTTTAGATTGAACAAACTTAATCACATGAGCTCTTCACCCGATGAGTGTTACAGGGTTATGTTTTATGACAGATTTGTGAAAGCGTCTCTCTCTCACGCGCTCCAGCAGGGTCATCTCGTGAAACTCGTGGCTGGTGTGAGCCAGCCGCTGTAACGTGTGCGTCAGATCGTAGTCCGTGGCGAAGTAGAAACCGTCTGCATTCAGGACGCTGTTGATCATGGACAGGAAGGCTTTGTTGTCTTGCATCTGAAAGATCCACACAGACTTTAGTAGAGTCAATAACAATGCTTTTTAAAACTCGACTGAATGCACTTTTTTAGCAGAGTTTTTAATGCTACTTTCAATTATTCTGACAAAAAGCAATGCATTTTTTTTTCTTCTTTCCGAAGCAATTAATTACTGTAATCTACTGTAACATGAAGTAAGGGATTACTCTTAATTCTTCTGTATTTTAATTATAGTCACTTCTGATGCAGTTGCATTAAATCCTGTATATAGAACAAATAAAACAATGGATTTAACATCAAAATTGAACGTCTAATGTTAAAATATATGTTTTTTTATGTAATCTTCTCCCTTTAAATACTTTGGACAGTTCAAGAATGATTTATGCAATTTTATATTATTAATTTGAAAGAATTAAAAGCAGTTTCATGTCTCGTATTGTTTAACTGATAAGAGATTTAGAAAGTGATTAGTAATGCAATACGTTTTTAAGAGAGTAATAATTAGTCATAAACGGTAATCTAATTACGCATCTGAAGATGTAATTAGTAGTTTTATTAATTAGCATTTAATTTCTTTTTTAGAGTAACCCTAACTTAAGCAACAAAATATTAATATTAATACTTGGAAACAATGATACAATATTTCTCTAGTGAATTTTGGTTGATTTATTTAACAAACTAAAACCATAAAAGGGTAAATCTCAAGAAATCTGTCAAAAAAAAAATTAATTAAATCACCCTAAAATCATAAAAAAAAAATGTAATTATATATTTAATTATAAATATAATTTATTTTTCTATAAGAAAAAGAAGCATGTTTAAGAAACGTAATTTCCATTTTATTTATATAATTTACTGTTTATTCATTTTTTATTATTATACTGAATATTGAACGTCTGTATTATTTTAAATGTATAATACTGGATATTTTATTGTTTGAATGTTTGTTGTATTTATGTTCTTATAATATTAATAGGAAAATATATATTTTTTAATATTATAACATTATAGTATAATGTACTAATTGTTTGTTGCACTACACTATATATTAATTATTAATAATAATTTTATTAAAAATATTATTATTATAAAACATTATAATTAATAACATTAAATTATAAATTTTTTTAACTGGGGGTACAATATAAATTAAACTATAAATTAAATAATAATTTATAATAATAGAAATAACATTATTTAACTTTTTAAAACAATTTTAAAAAAGCTTATTATATTATACTTAATATTTATTGGTTAATGTTAGATATTTAACTGTGTATTATTATTATTTTAAATGTATCATACTGGATATTTTTTGTTTAAATGTAAGACATTCATGTTTATTTGTATTATATTATTGGAAAATATATCATTTTTATTATATTATAATATTTTATTATACTTTACTATAATTAATAATCATTCTGAAAAATTATCATAAATATATCATAATATATTAAATAAAAAAAACTTTTTATACTGAATATTGAAAGTCTGTATTATTTAAAAATGTATAATACTGTATATTTATTGTTTGAATGTTAGATATTATTTATCCTCTTATTATAATATAGGATAATATATATATATATATATATATATATATATATATATATAGATTGATAGAAAAATATATAATTATTTTTATTAAATATAATATAATATTAGTTTTATTATATTATACTTTAATATTATAATATTTTATTATATTTATAATTAAAAATAAATGTAAATAATTATTGTTATAAAATAGTATTATTAATAATAATATCATATATTAAAATGTGAAAAAAAAAATTATACTGAATATTGAACGTCAGTATTATTTTAAATGTATAATACTGGATATTTATTGTTTGAATGATAGATATTGGTATTTATGCTCTTATAATATTATAAGAAAATATAATACTTATATTTTTTAATATATATAACATAAAATATATAATTTTTATTATATTATAATACTATAATATTGCACTACACTATAATTATTATTATTATAATAATAATAATAATAAAAAACAACAGCAACAACTTAAAATGATTATTATTATAAAACATTATAATTAATAATAATAATAAATTTAATTATGGGTAAAATGTGAGCTTCTGTGAACTGTTCTTGAGATCTGGCAATAAAAATATCTCTGTTCACCGTAGTGTTTAAACAAAGAGAAGCTCAAGCGTCCCATGAACCCGGAGCACAAACATCAACACGCTGCAGAACCCACCTGAGCATCAGTCAGATGAAGAACTGTCTTCTTGTAGGAAATGATGTCAAAGTCAGTGGCTTTCCAGACGGCGTGACCGAGCAGATCGCCCACCTTCCTCTTCTTCGTGATGACGATGAGATACATGCCTGAAAAAACAAGATGCATTAAAGCAGAGTTCAGTTGAATTAAAGGGGTACTCCACCCCAAAATGAAAATTTTGTCATTAGAGATACATGCCTGAAAAAACATGTCCTCAGAACACAATTTAAGATATTTTGGATGAAAACCGGGAGGCTTGGTGACTGTCCCATAGACTGCCAAATACATACACAGTGTCAAGGTACAGAAAAGTATGAAAGTTGTCGTCAGAATACTCCATCTGCCATCAGACGTGGCAATCTGGGTTATATGAAGCGACGGGAACACTTTTTTGTAAGCGAAGAAAAACAAAAATAACAACTTTATTCAATAATTCCTTTGTCGTGGTCTCATCTGTGTCCCTCCATAATCACGTAGGCTGCGGTATGCTCTTCTGTATCATCCGCGCCACAAGGATGCTCTTGTTTTCTGATTGTCAGATGGAGCGTATTGGAAACTGATGACGACTTTCATGCCTTTTCGGGACAATTGACCACTGTTATTTATTTGGCAGTCTATGCGGGACAGTCACAGGCCTCACGGTTTTCATCCAAAATATCTTAAATTGTGTTCTGAAGACGAACAAAGCTTTTACGGGTTTGGAACGTCATGGGGGTAAGTGATTAATGACAAAATGTAAATTTTGGGATTGAGTAACCCTTTAAGTTTGAGTTGATCAGTTCATTAATCCTGAGAGAGATCGAACCTGCCACCAGCCGAATCGTTCCCATGATGCCACAGAGGCGGTACCGCGTCACCCGCTGACGAGAGGACAATCCTTCCTTCCTCACCTCGAATACAAAAAGCAAGAACTACACTTTAACACCTGCGTTATAGTGCCTTAGGAACATCTTAGTTACTAGATAATAGTATTTTATATGCAATAATAATATTAACAATATTATTATTGTAAATGTAAATGTATTATACTGGATATGTATTGTTGAAATGCTAGGCCTTAATATTTATTCTTATTATATTATAGAAAAATCTATCATTTTTATTATATTACACAACACTATAAATGTAATAATAATTTATAATAATAATATAATTTATTTTTATTATTATAAAATATTACATTTTCAAAAATGTATTAAATTATATACTAAATATTTATTGATTCTTCTTAGATATTTAACTTTCTGTTATTATTTTAAATGTATTACACTGGATATTTAGACACTGATGCGTATTATATGATAGAAAATGTTTTTTTTAATATTATATTCCACTATAAATTATACAATAATTTACATTATTGTTATTAATAATAATAATTAACATTAAATATAAAAAATGTTATACTGGATATTTATTGTTGAAATGCTAGACATTAATATTTATTATTTTTATATTATAGGAAAATATAATATGATATTTATTGTTGAAATGCTAGACATTAATATTTATTCTTATTATATTATAGGAAAATATAATATTTTATTATGATATTATTATTATTATTATTATTATTATTATAATTTATAATAATATTATAATTTATTATTATTGTATTATATTATACTAAATATTTATTGATTCTTGTTAGATATTTAACTATTAATATTTTAAATGTATTATACTGGATATTTAGATATTATATGTATATTTAGACACTGATGCTTATTATTATATTACAGGAAAATATAATCATTTTTATTATATTATATTATAATTTAAATTATTAATTATTTTAATTAATATTTAGTTTTTGATGATTATTATACTGGATATTTATTGTTGAAAATTTTAGACACTGATTTTTTAATTTACATCATTAATAATAATAATCAACATTACATTTTAAAAAATATTATACTGCCACTATAAATTAAATCACTCATTATAATATAATAAATAATATAATCGACATATTCTAAACCACCAGTTTTTTCAAAAGTTTATTATATCACTCTTAATATTTATTGGTTAATGTTAGATATTTAACAGTGTATTATTATTATTATTTTAAATGTATTAAACTAGATATTTTTTGTTTAAATGTTACACAATGATATTTATTTGCATCATATCATTGGAAAACATAATATAATTTTTATTCTACACTATCACACTATAATATTCTATTAAGCGATACTATAATTAAGCTAGTTTTTTTTTTTTTTTTATTTTTCATACACTATAATATTATAATATTTTATTAAGCTATACTATAATTAATAATAATTTTTAATGATTATTAAATAATTCAGTATTATTTTAAATGCATAATCCTTGATATTTATTGTTAGAATGATGGATAATGGTATTTATGCTCTTATTATATTATAGAAAAATATATAATTATTTTTTATTTTTATTTTTAAATAATTATCTTTTATATTTTATTTTAGATTTAATTTTATTAATAACAACTTATAATGATCATTATTATTTTTATGATGATAGTAAAATATTAATAACAACTTATAATGATCTTTAGGTGATGCTTCCTCACCATAGATGTAGTTGTATTTTACTTCTAATGATTTCCAATCACCTGCTTTATCTGCCGTCTGTGTAGTGTTTACCTGCGAGGCTCATTTCTGTGGAGACGCGGTCGATGGCGAGGACGTCTCCGGCTCCGTCGTCACAGGCCTCCATGAAGAACTTCTCAGGCGTCGTGTGTCTGTCGTTACATTCAACAACACAGAAACATTCCCTCGTCACGTCTGTATGTCTCAGGCGTCGTGTGTCTGTCGTTACATTCAACAACACAGAAACATTCCCTCGTCTCGTTTGTCATGTTTTTATTAAGATGTGAATACGTGTTATTGTGTATTGTGTATTATTTATCATCATCTACCTCAACATGCATACGTATTACTCTATTTGTGTATTTCCCTCGTCACGTCCTCAAAAGGGAACGGTTAAAAGTTCTTGAACTTCCCTCACAGTTTTATATTGATTTTGATTAGACTCCTTTATTTTTTTTTTTTATTTTTTTTTTTTAATAATAATTATTTTTTTTTATATTTTTATTATTATAATATTATGTTTTTTTTTAACTTCAGCTGATATTAAGAATTAATGTAATAAAAAACGAATAGATTTAAAAGATGGAAATCAATAGAATGTAATATTTTCATTAAATT
Source organism: Cyprinus carpio (assembly GCF_018340385.1). NCBI lineage: Eukaryota > Metazoa > Chordata > Actinopteri > Cypriniformes > Cyprinidae > Cyprinus > Cyprinus carpio. The sequence continues at coordinate 22,582,836 of NC_056587.1, read as the reverse complement.
AACTTTGATATAATTTTTCATCAAACTCTTCAAAATGGGGCCAAACTTCAATATATAATTAATAAATTCAAATATTTACATTTCATTTTATATTTTTTTATATAGAAATCATCTCTATATAGTTACTTTTTGTATAAATTACTTGCAATCTATATAGATTAACCTCCCTTATGTATTTATTTTATTTTTTATAATTTGCTTTTAATTTTTTTTTTTAAATTTGCTTTTATATATATATATATATATATATATATATATATATATATAGATAATATCTAGTAGATTATTTTTCTGTATGATTTTGGCATTTCTTAGTTTTATTTTTTACTTTTACCTTTTTGTGAATTTTTCTGTATTTTTTAGGTTATAATGATAGGCAAAATTACATCTATTATTTATATTATTATTCATTATTTTATATATATTATTTTCTGTATGATTTTGGCAGTTATTTATTTTTTTATAATTTGATTATTTTATATAAAATGCAAATATGATATCTATTAATTTTCGGTATGCTTTTTGGCATATTTATTATTCCTGATAATCTGCTTTTACATTTTTCTGGTTATTATAGTTATAATGATAGCAAACATTACATCTATATAGTATTATCTTATATTTTCTTGTCATGATTTTGGCATTTATTTTATTTTTAATTTGCTTTTACATTTATCTGTATTATATTAGTTATAAGATAGGAAATATTATCTGATTATTTTCGTAGGAATTTTGGCATTATTGATTTTTTATTATTTGATTTTACATTATATGCATTATTATTATTACATTAAGGTAGCAAATATTACATTTATTATTATATTTATTATTTCTGTATGATTTTTGGCATCGCAAGAGTCAAGAGGGAAGCTGAAGGGAAAAGTCGCCCTGCTGCTGAGCATCAAATATACAACATTTTGTGTTGTAATCTGGTCTCCAAAACACAACAAGCTGGCCCACTTTTAAATAACATTTGAAGAAATAATAATGTCCAAAAACATGCAGTCTAGAGAGACATCTCACTGCAGTGCTGTCCAGAATGCTGTCTAGGTAGGCAGCTCACTAGGTTTTGAGACACAGCCGCGGACTGAACATCGTTCACAGACTCCAGCAGCTCTGCTCGAGTCATCTAATAATCGATCACCCCTCATCGATGAGCATCAGAGGGAACTAAGACTCCAGCGAAGTGGTTTTAGGTGGCCGCCATTTTTTTCCACCAGTTCGCTCCTGACCTTCGTGACGTGTCACTGCGAAAACAAACCGGAAATGACCTCTGTCTGGAGGACCGATAAAAGTCCCGAGCTGTAATAAAAGTCCCATGTAATATGTTCGTCTCTGATTATTTATTTTTTAAAATAAAAAATATATATGTATTATATATAAATATATATTTTATTATTTTTTTAAACTAAAAATTAATGTAATTGTTTATTGTTATTAATAAAAAAAACACATTTAGGACATCTAGAGTTTAAAAATAAAATAACGATAGAGATTATTCTTAGTTATTTTGTGCATCGAGATGTGTAAGATCAGGTTAGCTGCCATTAAAACTTTCTATGTAAAAATGTAATAAGCTGTACCTATTTTGACAAGAAAATAAAGCATGATTTGAAATCTCTTTGCAAGGTGTTGTGTATCGCGTACAATACAATAATAATAATAACTCTTCACAGCAGAACAACCTTTAGAAAAAAAGTCAAGAACACAATTTGAAAAACACAATTCTACGCTTTTATTAAAATATATTGCAAAAGGTTTTCTGTGCTGTCCCGAAAAAAAACATGTCATTAAACAAAACAGAGCAGAATGTAATGCATTGGTGTGCTGATATCTATTCTTTTGATGAAACTGTACCGAGAGCAACGCACAGGAAAGTTGTCAGAACTATTGCTCTGATCGTACTGATATCTGCTGTTTCTTCTCCGTATCTCAAGCAGTTTAACAATGACAGGTAACTTTGGGTGACTTTTCTGACAGATGTGATTATACAGTTGCGGTCAGTCTGGTCCCACTAGAAAGCAGGCTGTTGGGATCACAGAGAGACGGCGAGTCTGAAGGCCCAGAGGAACGGGATCCGTCTAGTCCAGCCAGCTGGCGTGACGTACGAAACCTCCTACCAGCGCCGATAAACACAGCCAGCACTATCAACATTAGTTCACTTCCTTCTGAAGATCCAGCTTCGACGAGCTCGACAACGATCCCAGCCGATGAATTAAGAGTGCTGATCTGTGCAACTCTGTGCTTAAAAACGTAAAATAATGTTTTTTTATTGTTGTTATAAAATGAGAGATGTTTTTTTCTATGATGAGACTCTTATTCCGTTTGTCCCCATGAAGTCCACTTAATATGGAGAAAAATCCAGAGATGTTTTCTTTACCCCTTTAAACTGTCACCCCCCCATTTTTTAAAATAGGCATATAAAGTGCACTATTCACCAAACTTAAATTGTTTGTATTTTATGAACACGTTGGTAATTATCGACCTAAGGTTGGTTTTTAAAGAAGGAAAATTAGCAGATTTTGGCAAAAGTGGAATTAAAAAAAAAAATTAAAGTATCAAAAAGTATAGAATGTTTAAACTGTACTTCTAAATAAAATTCGCTATAATTAATTTTATTTTATTTTTATTTCTATTAGAAATATTTTACATAACAGGTTTTACTCTAAAAAATGGTATAAATAATTAAAGCCTCGTGTATAAATAAGTTAATGTTCCAAATTTGAAGTTGATATGAAAAAAAATTGAGGTTCCTTGTGAGATTTTATTTAGGGGCGCCTATACCACAAACAGCCACTGGGAGCCCTCAAAACTCCTTGAGAATTTTGTTTAATGAATTTTTTCCCTAGATGTCTCTGTCACAAATTTTACTTACTAGTCTCAAAATAACCACAAATATGGGAATATCCTGAGAACTCAGAACCTTTTCCGCAGTGATATGTTTGTTGCCAAGATTATAAAAAGTTTTTTTGATTCTAAAAAAGACTGTAATGCATTTTTGTTAAATATGACACTTGGACGTCCGCCCACTAAGGGGAAGGAGACGCCATAAGATTTTAAATGTACCCATTTCCATGGTAACGCAATATCCAATTTCAAAATGGTTTTCACAGGATGAATCCTCACTAAAATTTTCAAATGATATATAAATTTATGATGATTACTAAAAGATTTTGATAGAGAACACAGACACACAAAAAAGAGCGCCAAGCGTCCCACAGGTGGGACGGTAACAGATTAAGGGGTCTAAAAGACCAGAAAGACAATGAAACATCTCGGATAGATGAAACCATCAGGAAGACTTTTTATTCGGGAAGTGAAAAAACCTTTAAATTACATTAGTGTAACATGAACTAACGATGAAAAATATTTGTAAAAACACATTAGTTCATGATAATTTCAATAATGAAACTAATACAATTGACAAACTTCCATTTTCAGTTTTTTTGATGGTTTTTGTCATTTTATTTGTTCTTTTTACAATGTTTGTGTTTAATTTACAACGTTAAACATGAAAAAAAACTTAATAAATCTTAAGTAAACTTAAATTATTATTAGATTATTAAAATCAAAAGTTAATATTACTTTTTTATGTTTTTAATTTTTATATTTTCTTTTTTATATTTAATTTCAGTTAAAGTTTAGTAGTAGTTGTATTTGGTGGGCTTGTCATTTTTATTACTCATTAAATGTCTTTAGAAATATTTATTAATATTTTGAATTAGTTTTTAGATAGTTTTTTCTTAATAGTAATTCAAATCCCAACCAATTACTTATATTTTCTTAAACATCAAAAGTTGCATTTGTTAATATTATCATTTATTTTTTTATTTTTAAATTTTCCTTTTTTATTTTTGACTTCAGTAAGTCAAGTTTTATTGTTTGCGTTGTTGTTGTTTTTGTCATTTTTTATTAGTTGGTTTTTAAATATCTATGTAGTATTTTGTCATATTTCGTAATGAGTTTCAGTTTTAATCTGTTTTTTTCATTTTAAAGGTTAACATGAAAAATACTTCTGACGCCAATGTATGTAATCTTAATAAAATTTCAATTCAATTCAATTACTATTAGATTATTAAAATCAAAGTTTTCTGTTAATATATATTTTTATTTTTTATATTTTCTTTTTTTATTTTAATGTCAGTTAAAGTTTTAGTCATTTTGTTGTGTGCTTGTAATTTTTATTAGTAGTTTCATGGACTTTATACTATATTTATTAATATTTTGTAATTAGTTTTATTTATATTTTTTTCATTTTAAATTTCATTGGAAGCCATCAATGAAAATACTTTTAAAGCAGTTAGTTAACGCTTATTTAAATTCATTACAACAAAAACTAATATTCACCTCATAACATCAAAAGTTTTTCTGGTGTGGTGTTAGTAGTCACTATAGTCATTATTAGTCATGCTATGCGTTGGTTTATCCGCTGTCTTAAATGCTGTGTGCTCCCGCAGGTCATTTCGAGGGGCATTCCCTGTGAACCTGCCAGACCAGTGTCGGCCTAGTTTATACGTGGGGTGAATGACGTAGTGAGACGTTGGGGACATGAGTTCTTGCATATTGATGTGAGGTGTGGTTGTAACATAAGTAGCGGATGTAGCAATAGGACAGTCGTGTGTTGAGCACGATGTGGGAGTACTCGAGATCGTAATCTGGAGCGCTTTTCATTTTAGCGCTGGGAAGGACATGATGAAATACTTCTGAAGCATTTATTAATCTTAATTAAATTCAAGTTCAAACAAGGAACGATTACTGGTGGTAAAATCAAAAGTTGTCATGTGAATATTATTAGGATATTTGTTGTTATATTTGATTTTTTTTAGTTTTAATGTCAGGAAAGTGTTTGTAATTGTTATTGTGTGCTTGTCAGTGTGATTAGTAGGTTTACATGTCTGGATAATATTTATTAATATTTTTAATTAGTTTTATTATTTTTTTTATTTAAAATGGTCACTGAAGTAAACCATGAGACATATTTTAAAGCAATTTAGGAATCTAATTAAAATTAAATTCCATCAACAACTAATATGTCACTAACAGCAAAAGTTGCAGGTTGTGTAATATTATCCATTAATTTTTTAGGTTTTAAAATTTCCTTTTGTTTGTAATCAGAACTTCAGTAGGTTTAGTTTTTTTGTTGTTGTTTTTTGGTATTTTTATTAGGTGGTTTTTAAATATATATGTAGTAATTTTTTCATATTGGGAATTAGCTTTAATCTGGTGTCATTTAATTGTTAACATGAAAAATACGTTTAAAGCAGTTTATTAATCTTAATTAAATTTAATGGCAACAATTACTATTATGCATATTAAAAATAAAACGTTGGTTCTCTGTTAATATTATATTTTTATTTGTTTTATTTCTTTTTATTTTAACTTTCAGTTAAAGATTTTTCGTAACTTGTATTAGTGTGCTTGTTATGGTTTATTACTCATTAAATGTCTTATTATAATATTTATTAATATTTGAATTAGTGTTTTATATATTTTGTTTAAGTTACGCATTTCACTGAATGTAGTAACATGAGCCTATGTTTAAAGAAAAAACATTATTAAACTTACATTAAATTAAATTCCAACAATAACTATATTTCAATTAACAATCAAAAGTTGCCATTTGTTAATATTATCATTAATTTATATTTTTTACATTTTCTTTTTCATTTGCGACACCTTCAGTAGTTTTAGTTTTTGTTGTTATTTTTGTCATTTTTATTAGTTGTTTTTAAATATCTAGTGGGTAGTTTTTTTCATATTTTGAATTAGCTTTAATCCTGTTTCATTTTAAAGTTAACATGAAAAATACTGTTGTAAAGCATTTATTAATCTTAATTAAATTTAATTGCAAAACAATTACGATATAGAATATTAAAATAAAACGTTGTTTCTGTGGTAATATTATCATTAATTTTTTATTTTATTTTTTATTCTAATTTCAATTAAAGTTTTAGTAATTTTATTTAGTTTGCTTGTAATTTTTTTTTACTTATTAAATGTCTTCTATAATATTTATTAATATTTGAATTGAGTTTTATAATATGTTTTTTTTATATTTACAATTTTACTGAAGTAAACATGAGCCATCAATGAAAAATATTTTAAAGCATTTATTTCTTTTTAATTAATTTTAATTAATTCCAACAATAACGCTTTATTTCATTAACAATAAAAAGATACATTTGTTCATATTTTTTTTTTTTTGTTAAAGTTCTAGTGATTTTTTAGTACTCAACTACCAAATGTATTGCTGTTATTAGTTTATTCATTAACTAACATTAACCTCATTGTAAGAGTGTTACAAACTCAGAAAGATGGGCTACGATTCAGCAAACGGCACAGTTTTGTTTCCGTGACTGGATAACAGCGCTCTCTCTCTATACAGGAGGTAATCGATCCGGCGGCCGCGATCCGGCCCCCTACGGCTTAATCAGACTCAGATAGACCAGAGGAACACCTCCGAGCGCCACTCGGTGGAGAAATATAGTCCATTACGCAGTTCTTCATGTCTCCAGAGTCCTGACAGATCGACGCTCAACATCCATTAGATCACGCAAAACAGCAAACCTTCATCTAAAAACAGGATGCAAAATCTCTCACCGGCTGGCAAGGCTGTCTGGTGTCCCTCGTGTTTCACTCATCGTAGAGCGTGGGATGCTCCAACAGGGTTCCTACAAACAAAACCATCACACGTTTCGTGCTTAAATACTTACACTGTGGCATTTCACAAAATAAAATCTCATTTTTAATTGTAATTACACGTTTATTATTTATTGGTAAAAACAAAAACCATGCAATAAATATACAATAAATAATTAGATGGAAAAAAAAAAAAACAAATCTTAAACACCCAAATTAATTTTTATATTTAAAAATAAATAATATAATTAAATTAATTAATTAATAAAAAATAACATCCTAATCATTCCAAAACCTAAATTTTAAAATTGAAAAATGTAAATAAATAAAATTAAAGAACACCAACAACATCATAATAAGTTACACAACCAACCAGTGTCATTTTAGTAATCCCATGGGAGATACTATTATAGTTTTTATTAATATTTGAAAGACAAATCAGTATATATTTTAAATTTTCTGTTATTTTAAATTTGAGTTAAAACTAATATATATATAATAATAGTATATCGATTATATATATATTATATATATATATATATATATATAGTATATATATATATTATATTTTTTTTGTGTTTTTAGTATCTTTTTTGTATATCTTGAAAACGTCCCTTTAATAAAATTATTATTATATATTGTACTATTCTTTATTGTTTTTATTGTTTTTTTTTTTAATTTCTAGTTTTTCTTTTAGTTTTTTTAGTACCATCACACTTAAACTAAATTAAAATGAGACAATGTTTGCCATTGGCAGCTTAGCTGAAATATATATGATCACATTTTTTTTTTTTCAGTAAAATTTTATTTTATTTTATTTCACCCGTAAGTTAATTGGTTTTTTTAATTATTTGCATTTTAGTTTTCAGTTTTAGTTTACTGTAACACTGCATCCACACCTAAATTTTCAAAAAAAAAAAAAAAAAAAAATACAATTAAACCTAAAATTAATTTTTAATTAATCAATTTTAATAACTTAAATAAACTATAAATTATCTATATATATATATATATAGATAGATATATAGTATAGATCATATATATAGATCTATAGTCATTTGGCAGATAAAAGGTACTTTTATTTTATTACAAGATAATTAAATTGTTTTTTTTAATGATTTTAATTTTAGTTTCAGTTTTAGTACTTTACGTAACACTGGCATCGCAACTAAATCTTTCAAACGAAAAAAATAAGATACAATTAAAATTAACAACATCCTAACTGTCCATATCTAACCAAACTTTTTAAATAAAAGTGAAAAATAAGTTAGCTATTAATTTAAATTAATACTTATAAAAAGAAGACAACCATCTTACAGTTTTTTAAGTTCAACCACACAACATCAGCTGAGTCAACAGAAACAGAAACTTTTCACTCTAAAGCGCGAGATTTTCTGTTCCAACATAATTGCATTGAGATGCAATATGAACAAGTAAAACTGTGTTTTTACCGAATGACCCATGGCTTCTCTCTCCCGGGCTCCGGCTCTGCAGGGGTCCATATATCCCTCAAAACACACTGTGGCTTTGCTTCCCATCTGCGCGTCTGAAAACCACAGACATTAATGAGGCTGTTTTTCCTGAACGGACCTCTGCATAAACAATGCTCTGTGTGTTGCGTGTATTCAGAACGAACTTGGGAGAAGCATATTGTCAAAGTTAAAGTCTGCCAACAGAGCACATCAACCCACCACCATCTCATCTTCTCGTCTGGTCACGGGCCTGGAACTCAGATGATCCAATTTGGTCAACAGTGTTCAGCTGCCTCGAAGCGAATACGCTCCCCAGTACAGCCACACATGAGAAGCCGCAAACATGAGTGCATATTTCAATAATAATAATACTAAAGGCAAATGCAATTTATTTCAAATGCATCATTGCAACTCATAAGAGTTGCGCAGACTTTTCAGACTTATTTGAATTGCATCATTGCAATTATTTTTTTTTTTATATGTGCATTATTGAGTCATCCTCACACTGTGTCCAAATCCGTATTTGAGAACTAAGATTAAGTTATTATTTTTATTTAACACTTATCATGCTGCTAGTGAAATTTGTTTTCTCTTTGCTTTTGCTTTTATGTTGTTGTAATAGGCAGGGTTTGTGTGCTGATGATGAAATAATTAATTAAATATTTCAAACATTAAAAATTTTACTGTTCAAAACTTTTGACTGGTAATAATAATATATAGATATGTATATATATATCTATATATATATATATATATATATATTGCATTTAATGTACACTACATTTCAATGGTTTATAAGTGCTGTTTTTTATGTCCACACGATTTTACGTTTCATTCCGTATTCATTCAAAAAAATCGGCTTGCGTAATCGGTTGTATTAATCGGTTATCCGATCAGTGGAGGCCAACCTATTTATCGGTATCGGTAAAAACACCAATATCGGTCGAGCTCTATTTAGAAGGGACATGACGAGTGAATAACTAAACAGAAATGTAAACTTTTTCATGTTAACTATTTCTGTAAATGCATCTTAACACTTGCCTTCAGGAGCGTGCAGGTGAGTGACAAGTGTAATATACCCGACCATGTTCTTCTCACTCCTTTGGTAACCCGATTTTCACCTTGTGAGGCAAAACAATTTCCTTTTTTTAGTTCGTTAAGTTTTCTCCAGCCCTTCTCTAAAACGTTTCTGGGAGGCACACAAAATTGACAGGGATAGTTTAGCCAAAAATGGACAATCCTGTTCATTCATTTACTCCTCCACTTGTTACCCTCCTTGTATGAGTTTTTCTTTGCTTCTGTTAGAACCACAAAGTAAGATATTGCAGATGAAACGCTGGTCGTAAAGGGACAACGCAAGCCTATAAATACCTGACCTGCTCCTGTCTGTGATCATTAATGATAATCAAACACTAAACAGCTTAATCTATATAGTGAAACTAGCAAAAACTGTGTTTAGAATTGCTATCACACTTATTAATTTACTGTGAATACCCCTGTATCTAGAAACCTAGCCATTCTTTGTGTACTTTATTTCTACTATAGTTATATCTGCTTGTAATGTATGGTCTTATTTTATTACTGACTGTGCAACTTGTAAGCAATAATGTATGACTTTTTAGATTCATATAGGCCTAGTAGTGTTTGCTGTGGTATCAATGGAGGTACTTAAAGTGCGCTTTAGGGTAATAAATGGAAAGCATTAAGTTACATTTGTGGGACAAGTTTTGTCCACTTGTCTAGGTCCAGAAACAACTGACCTAATTTGATAAATATACTAAAAAACATAACAAATGTTTACTTAAAAGAAATATATTTAAAAAAGAAGAAGGAAACCAGCACGTTGCTTAATTAAACATTTCTCATTTGCGTTTAGTTTAACTGGATGTACTACTAAATTTAACTATAAATAAAAACGAAAATAAGAATAAGTAACAACTATAATAGACATATTTTTTTACAAATACATAAATGATTATGGATTGTAAAAAATCTATATATTGTACACCAAAACAATCTAGTCAATGGGTTGTCTGCACTCAGGGTTACTATCAGTAACCTAAAAACTTTTTTTTTTGTTTGTTTTTTACTGTTATATTTTTACTGATTACAAAAGATCAGTATTTGTTATCTTTTATTCCGTTGGTTAGGAAAAAAAATTACTATGGGAGCCAATTGGCCTACCATCAACCATTTGGTCTACAAACATGCTTCAAAATATGCGTGCTTTTGGGTTTCAGCAGAGAGCAGAAGAAACTCATACAAGATTGGAACATACCTTTAACGCGTGATAAAGGTAGATGATCAACAGGCAGAACGCAAAACGCAAACCGGCATACCTGTTGCATGTATGCCACGTATTTTACATAACAAGATAATTGACAAAGTAGCACACTGGGAATGAACAATGCATTCTGTGTGAACGGGCCCTAACTGACCACGGCGTTCTTGGTAAAGAGGGACATGTTTCACCGTAAAAATTGAAATGAACCCCCAGGATTTTACTCACTTCACCCTCAAGGCCAACCTAGGTGTGGATATGATAAAACATAATCCTCGCTCCCTCCCAAGCGTTCTTAAATGGCAGTGCGACTGGGTCTGTTTAGTTTTTCCATGGTTCCAAAAAAGAAGTCAAATAAAAGCGCATCCATCCATTCATTAAAAGTGACTCACATTGCTCCGGGGGGGTGTAGTAAGTAAGAGGACCTGCCTTAAAGCGAATAGCTGTGTGTTTTTTTTGCACGTTTAAAACTCTATCAAAAACAGTAATCTCTAGCTTCCGCTAAAATGTTAGTACGCGTCCTTCATTCCGTGCGAGATTGACCGAAGGCGTAGCTTAAGCTCCGGGGAGAGTATACTATCTCTTGAGAACATGGCGTGTTTTTTTATCCGGAGCAAAGGTAAGCAAAGTTTCCGCTAACTTGAGACCCAGGAAAACCAGTCTCAACTCTCTAGGCCTTATATCGCATACGCCTCACATTTTTGTTCTTGAGAAGATACGCGTTTTGTACTTCTATTCGTGACGGGTGTATGTATGTTCCACTCTCTTCATTTCTCACCATGCCTTAACCGCTTCAGCTTACGTCATACACCGGAAGGATGCGCGTATGACAGTTAGCGCAATCTAGAGATTACGTTTTTATAAAGGGTTAAATAAGGAGTGTTTTTCTACAAAAATGCATTACTTCAACAACAGAGCGCTTTATTCACCCCCAGATCAGTCTGTGTGGGACACTTTTTATGCCTGGAATGTACGCACTTTCTTGAGTCTTCTTGTGGACTAGTGAAAAATAACACCCAATCACGGCCATTATAAAGCCTGGAAGGAGCCAGAACTTTTTTTATATAAAACTTCGACGGATATTCGGCTGAAGATAGAAAGGTCATATTACACCTAGGAATGGCCTGAGGCCGGAGTAAATCATGGGCTAATGTTCATTGTTGGGTGGAACAGTCTTTCTAGCGTGTTTACATTACAAAACAATGGAAGAGTAGCAGCACGGGAAGTAAAAATCTCAATTCTGTGTGAAAAACGACACATAATGATGACATCATTTTAATTTTTGACATGGACTAGGCTTCCTTTTAAACTCGGATGGTCAACCCTTTAGAACAGTGCGCAGGGTCTTGTGGCAGCCCTGAGCGTCTGTTCTTCATCGGCGTTGGGAAAGCAGTGATACTCAGCCTCCCTCCACGGGATAAGCGACTAGCCACAGGAAACAAACCGCTGTTAAAAAAACTTAAAAGGATGAGCATTTTTCCAGCAGTCGGGCAGGCGTAGACCCCTACGGTCGTAGAGCACGTGTCCATAGAGCTGAAAAACCGAGAGCCTCCGCGTGAGCTTCAAAGCGCCTCGCTTATTCGGAAAAACCTCCTGGATAACCTCATAACTGTCCCGGAGGACGGGGAACAGAGCGGACACGTCCACCGGGACATCCGCGTCCCCGTAAGAGTGTTCCGCGGCTGATCCTTGTGCTTGTTAGGGTTCTGGTTTGCCGCTAGGTTTGGGAGGTTCGTCGTTTTCCACGAATATCCGTTTCCAACGGATTGGTCCTGGTAAACGTCTATGGATCCGTACGAGGATGGCGCCGTTTGTTGGGATCAAAACTGCTGGATGGTTGTTAACGGTGCTGCAGCTGCTGGTAGACATCGACGAAGATACAGATGGTGAGGGAGCGTGGACACCCTAGCACGATTGCCTTTTCCCTATGTATGCTGCGCTTATTTTGGCGTGTGCCCGAGGGTGTTTGCATCGGGCAAAACCTAGCGGGACGCCATGCGACCAAGTTTCCCGAACAAAAACACTATATACTGACTGTTCCCAGACCTCTTCCCCACCTAGCTTGGCGATCCTCCCAAGGGAATGATCTGATCCGGATGGGTTACGCGAACGGGCGGTCGTTACGGCCTTGCAGTGGCAACGCCATTAGTAAGAACCCCAGGGGGGTGCCAACGTCTTGGAGATTATGAACAGGATGAACGAAGATGACGATAAGCCGAAAGACGCACCTGATATTGCTGTGTGTTGAGTCGCACTCCCATTTTTCGCGCGCAACATGTGCTCCATACCTGTGGAGATGCAGACGGCGAGGAGATGTGTCCAGGGAACCAGAAAACATAGGGGAAGATCAGACCCCATCATACGGCATGGAGACCTTCACAGGAAGAACTTGGGGAAATGGAGAGCGTCCTTGTATAAAGACAGGATATCATAGCGCCAACGTGCCGCCCAAGATAAACTTCTCATCTCAGATCCCGAGCACACACACCGCCTGGAGAATCTGGAGCCAAAATGCAGATAATACGGTGAAAACTTGCAATGTTAGTGAAAGTGAACAGGCTTATCATTGTACGTAGGGATTTGTAACCGATGTATTCAAAACTGTTGGTGACACTTCCAAATCGGGTGAGAACGCTTAACAAATCGTAATTCCATGAAGGGGTATTTTTTATGGAATGTATTTCGGAGGGGAATAGACTGATCGTTGGAAAAGTTTATAATGTTTATTTTTCTTTTCATCTTGTGTCTTCTGTTATAATGCAAATTAAAGTTCATAAGAGTTCAGCAGCGGCTGGACTGCAGGAGATGCAAAGTGTTTACAGCGACCATGCAGCAAGAAAGGGTGGAGTGGGCAGAGCGGGAAGACGGCGTTATAGGTTCTCCTGCCAGGCAGCGTGCTCGTAAAACACGTAGAGCCACGTGGGAGACGTCTTACTACATGTGGAGTGGCTGGAACAGTTTATAGATCTAAGTTAGCAGCGTGTAACCAGTGTTGTGGTGTTCACTTAGGGGGAATGCGGGGGTTGGCACATACAATCGGAAACTAAAGGAACCGCTGATGGTACGGGCCACCTGCTGAAGGGTGCTTAATGTGCGTTGTTTAAAGGGCAGTAACCAAGGAAACCGCTTTAACGTCCACCAATGACTCAAAAAGCAAAAAGGCTTGATTCTGCGGGAGCGGGAAGGCTGCTCTAGTAGTGGCTGGCCAATGTGTTTACGCTGCTGTATACCAAGGAAATCTGCTTTTAAGCTCTCCACCCGCGTTCGCGTGCCTTGTGTTCATCATTGCTTTGTTTACCGTGCGGGGTAAACTCAAGGAAAACGCTTTTTAAGTGTGCTCGTTACACCTGCCTAGCAGTGGTCAATAAGTGCTGATTGTATGAAGAGTACGGCATGGTTAACCATGGACTACCGCGCTTAGGAGCTCGCCACCGTGTCTGCAAGTGTTCCTGAAGGTGCGTGCTGTGTTTAAGGCGGGCTTTGGTCGACGCACCAGAGTCAACACTGTAAGCTCCACATGCCTGGCCGGGAGAGTGTATCCTGTAGTCTAGTGCAGGGCGTCTCGTTCTTTCAGTTTATAGTGTCATGCAAGACATTGACGTGGGGAACGGGCTTCTATACTCCATGGGGCGTCGCCTCATTCTGTTTATGCTGTGCAAAGGGGGCTACTATTTCCACTATGACAATCTAACTTAGATTAGAGAAAACCTGCATACTGGGACTTTGTCGCGAGGGGGGTGTGCGTATCATCGGTAAAAAATCTTGTGTTGGACATCGCAAGTAGTGAAAGTGGCGTGTGTGCCCTGTCTAAGTGCTAAAGTGGAACGACCACCACCGACAAAGCCTTATTTTTATTAATATGGGATGTTCATAGACAGTTGATTTTATTTGGTAGTGATCTTTAGTTGCATTAAGTTTTGATTTCTGTTTATTTGATTTCTGGAAAGATCATGGAGACACTGAAGACTGGAGTAGAAATGATGCTGAAAATACCAGCTGCACATCACAGAAATACTTTATTATTTTAACAATTATATCAATAATGATAACACCATTAATTTTAAATGATTGCTATAATAGTTTCACAAATCGTTACAGTTTTTTTCTGTATTTTTTGAATCTAATAAATACAGCCTTGATGAAGTAGAAGAGACAAAGTCTCACTGATTCCAAACTTTTGAACTGGCGATGTTCAGTATATTTGAAAATAATTGTTTGTTTTGGGTCAGCTGGAAGCCTTGGTGGAAATGTAAAACCAAAAACATCAAGCCTCCTCCTGCCCAAACTATCTCTTCTAATATAATCCAAGTCCTGTGGGTTGAAACTCACTCAACACGCAGCAACTGTGACGAAAACACGCCCTGCCCACATCTACACCCCGCACGCGATGAAATGCATGATTATGTTATCTAAGAGATGGAAGCTGGGGGGGGGCTGTGTCATTTCCTCTGATGCACACGCACGCAACACACACACACACACACACACCACACACACAGCATAGCGAGAGATTAGGGAAGCTTACATCTGCTCTTAAACAGCATGCAGGATTTAATATGTTGATTTAACACTGACACGACCCAATGCAATAATCCGATCAATCAGTTGCACGTCACTGCAGATCACTGCCACAACAGCGTGCATGACTTCATCCTGCCCCTGCCCAAATTATCATATTATAATTATCTCTCTCTCTCTTCTCCTCATCTCTCTATCATATATACAAATCAGTCATTCTCGCAATCTAAAAACCGTATCCCGTCAGCAGGTCGGCTGACCGCAGCGGCCGTCGCGCTCGTGAATTCACCTGTCTGTTCCTTCTGTCTTTCACTCACCTGACTCGGTTTTCCGGCGCGAACGGTCTTTGTCGTAACCGCGGGCTGATGTTGTGGCTCAGACGGTCCGTTCCTTGTGGTCGGACAGCTTTCTGAGTCCTCTGCTATGCCGCTCGCGTCCGCACATTAGCGATGTTCCGATTCTTGAAACTAATCGTTCTTTTGGTGCGGTTCCCAGGAATAACCGAATGAGGCCGGTTTCTAACCAACTGACGAAGTTTGCCGGGATTGCCGATGACCCTGACGAGGAGTTGCCCTTGACCGAGCCTGATGCATAAGGTTCCTTTATAACAAACAAAACAATAGGCTACTGGAGATATTTGCTTATGGTTCATTTTATTAAAAAGCCCTGGATTTTTATTCAAACATGGAAAAACCTTAATTTTAGCACGGTTTCTTGTGTCATGCGAATACTCTTCTTAAGTTGTGTTAAAGCTAAATCCAAGGAGTTTATAAAACAGGTTTATGTCTGTCTTTCTACTTCATTGAATGTTTCAAGGATACACCGCTTGCACGGTGAGTTTTTTAGACAGAAATGCGTAGTGGGCAGCTTATCACAGCTTCGATGACGTCGAGAACCGATGACCTCGGCGTTTTGAACCGGTTTGCGACGGTGGGCCGAACTGTTCTGAAAGAAACCGATTACGCGGAAATGAATCGGACTTTGCGCGGCTTCTTTCTGCAAAGCCATTCGCTTTCCTGGATGTTTGGGGCCCCGGAAGACCCCCTGTGCTCTCCTCATGAAGTCCCAATAAAACGAACTGCTGTTTGAGGAATCCCGTTGAGCATCATTACAATATCTCTGAACTTTGGTCCAGACTGCTCTTGGAGTGCTCTTTTTTTGTCCAAAGCTACATCATATAGGATTAATAAATGTTCATATACAATATATTTATGCAAATATTCAGTGCGTCCGTACTGATATTTCCAAAGGAAATGCAGTGCATATTTAGATCATTATTATTATAAAATATGTGAGCAAATTGTTGGTTTTACTGCATTCAGTCTAAACATATATTGACATCTCCGAGCTTCCAGTTGACATGTTCTCAATATTATTTACACTTTTGGTGAAGGAATTCATGAAGGGAAGTTAATAAAATGTTAAAGTTTGTGAATTTTAGCTTTATTTAAAAAAGGTGCCCATTGTAGCTGATGGACCAGAAACTAAATGGTCTTGAAAACTAATTGAATATATAAAAGTATTTTTTAATTGATTGATTGATTTCATTTGGCTAGCATCTAAAAAAAAATACTGAAAATCTGAAAAGAATAAATCAAGCTGATAACATCTTATTGTTATTATTAGTATTATTGTATTATGAGTATTTAATGGATTTATTTGGACTAGCACCTCCCAAAAATTATAAAAATCTTGAATATGTACTTCCGGCTGCCAAAATATTCTTTATTTATTTCTTAATATATGTATGTATGTTATGGTATTTATTTAGTTTGTTTATTGTAATTCATTAATCTTTTTTATTTTATTTTATTTGGACAGCCGCTACCCAAAAATATTGAAAATGTTTAACGATATTAAGGCCGGCTGCCAAATTATTATTATTATTATTATTTATTATTTACTATTTAACGTTACATTTGTTTGACTTTTAAGCAACTACACAAAAATATTGAACATCTTGGAGATCTACTTTGGCGCTGCCAACCATATTAAGTAGTATTAATCTTCTACTTTTTTTTTTATTATAATTGCATTTTTTTATTTATTTTTCATTTTTGTATTTCATTGGACTAGCAGCTACCCAAAAATATTGAAAACCGTTTATGTTATTTTTATGTAGTATTTTATTTTATGTACCATTGTATTATTTATTTGCAAAGAAATCCAACATGCGGTTGACACAGGCTTCACCGTCCTTCTTGACAGCTGAGTAGGAAACGTCGCGAAAGCGCTCACAAGTGTGATGGGCACGACAGCACAGCCGTCATCTCACAGCGAGATACTCTGACCGCCGCATGCTCAGGGGCACGGCTTTCGATGTTATCAACGAACCGCTTGCAATGAATGCCAGAAACAATCTCCAACAGACAGTGATTCTTTAATAGAAAAAAGTCTTTATTTCCCGTGCTTAAAAGTACAATAAATGCTAAAAATGCAGAACGGATAACAAACGAGTGGCAGATATCATGTAAGCGGCTATTAATTATAGTAACAGCACTGGTCAGAAAAACG
This sequence comes from Cyprinus carpio, assembly GCF_018340385.1. Lineage (NCBI taxonomy): Eukaryota > Metazoa > Chordata > Actinopteri > Cypriniformes > Cyprinidae > Cyprinus > Cyprinus carpio. The sequence goes on along the minus strand of NC_056587.1, from coordinate 22,565,412 downwards.
AGCACTAAAGCTTCGCATATCACGCTATATATTACAGGACGGTTTAATCACAGTCATCTCTGCATATGAAAGTGTCGGAGAACTAAAGCCTTGTTAGCACAGACGGAATCTCACCAACGTCATCTAATGGCGTGGGTGCACGGTGGACGTGGGGTCGGTTACACGTGAACCATCCTTTGGCGTTTCGTATCCAAGAGTTTCGTTCCCAACATGTCTGTCCGAAATATGATCCACGTGATAGGTGGCACAGATGACATGGGTTATCACTCGGTGGCTGAAAAGACGTTGGCTCCTCGAGTCACTCAGTACCAGGAGTGATCTGTGTGGGTGTCGCGCGCTGCGCAGAGATGTGTCATGTCTGCCGCTGTCCACGTCCAGGAACTGCAACACAATCAGAACGCTCTTTCAATGATTATTCTGATGCAAGAGACCGGAGCCCGCAATAGCACTTAGTTACAGCAAACTTTTTTGGCATGAAGTACCTTGCCTGCCTCGAATATTGTTCATAGCTATTTAATAAACGTGTGCATTTCCGTATATCCAGATATACACGTGTTTAACAAAAAACACTTGTGCTGACCAAACGCTATATAGAGTGTTTTGTATTAGTAATAATACATTATTATTGAAAATTATAATTTATCACATTCTGTTTTATGATTTCTTTTTTATAATAAACCATATAGATATGATATACTTCTTATTACATAATGTATTTGCTTTCTTTACCATAAAGTAACTTTCATTTGCATCTTTTATGTTTAGTTTTAATTATTTAAACCTTTGGATTTCAATAATAATATAACTAATACTGTAAGTAAGAATTATTTATTTATCTTGCATTATATTTAATACATTTTTACATTTAGATTCGTTTTTTTGTTGTAAAATACTACTAATAACATTCCTTTATTTATTGATTTTAAATCCTAATGTAACTTTCAGTAACGTTGTTTTTTTATTTAATTTATTTTAAATGGATCTATTTCCAATAATAATATAAGTATAAATTATGTATTATCTTGCATTATAACAATATTTTTAGTCAAAGTTTTATTTTTATTATTTTTTGTTATGTTTTATTTTCTAATACCATTTAATTTACTCATTTTATCATTATAATTAGCAACGTAGTAATGTTTTATTTTTTGCTGTTAAGTAATTATGTTAATATACATCTTTATTGAAAATTATAATTTATCACATTTTCATTTTTTTATGATTTATTTTAATCAAAATCATTTATATAGTATTTTAACATAATTATATTCTTATATTTTACCAATCCATGTTGTTTATTTATTTACCCTCAGAATGTAACATTGCAGTGCTTATTTTAATTTATTTTACAATTTGTTAAAAATTATTGGATTTTCAATAATAATATAACTAAAAATTAAAATATACTTTATTTATTTACTTGCATTATATTGAAAACATTTTTAGCATTCATATTCAGTAATGTTTTTGTTGCAAATAATATGATAATTAACAATCATTGATTTATTTATTTTACCATCTAATGTACATTTCAGTAATGTTTATTTTATTTTAATTTTTTAATGGATGATTGTCAATAATAATTAAAATCATAAATTATGTATTTATCTTGCATAAATTTATCCATTTTTAGTAAAATTTCTATTTTGGATTATTTTGTGTTAATTTTTATTTTTAATAATAAACCATTTATTTATTCACTTTACATTATAATTTAGAATCGTGTAGTACTGTTTTTATTTGGCTTTGTTTAGTAATTTTTAATACCTCTATATATATTATATATTATATAAATTTTCTTTTGTTTGTTAAATTATTTCTTTTAATAATACATTATTTTACATTATAATTTAATACACTTTTACTATTTTTTATTATTTATATATTGTTTTTATTTTACATTTCAATTCAATACATTTTATTGAGGTGTTTTTGGCTTGTAATTGCTTTTTATTTACAGAGTTATTTATTTTAATTTGACATCGTGTAGTAGTTTAATTAATTTTTGGCATAATCAAGCACAGAAGTGTTTTTAGAGGGCGATGACTTCACATGGGTGAAGATCAAGCTCACAGGCTATAAAAGATGAGGTCAGGATGCTTTGTGCAGGAAGATGCACAGGATCCCGAAGAACCTTTATGGCTTGATGAAGCAGCAAGGCGAACATACTGCGTAACAGGAAGTGAAGTCATATTTGGTCTGTGATTGAGGAAAGTTTATTAAATCTCATGTAGATGAGGGGCCGAGAATCATATCTCTTGTGCTTCTGATTCTTTTATTACGTTAGTCCATAACTAGAATTTAAGCACTGAACAATACAATAAAAATACTTCAGGAGTATTTTAGCACATCGTCCCTTCACATCAGTGCAGGAGAGCAGGGTTATTATTGTTAACTAAAACTAAACAATTAAAAAACCTACTTAAGC
>NC_056587.1:22555484-22557984 GCF_018340385.1 Cyprinus carpio | reverse complement strand
AAAAAAAAAAAAAAAAAAAAAAAAAAAAAAAAAAAAAAAAAAAAAAAAAAAAAAAAAAAAAAAAAAAAAAAAAAAAAAAAAAAAAAAAAAAAAAAAAAAAAAAAAAAAAAAAAAAAAAAAAAAAAAAAAAAAAAAAAAAAAAAAAAAAAAAAAAAAAAAAAAAAAAAAAAAAAAAAAAAAAAAAAAAAAAAAAAAAAAAAAAAAAAAAAAAAAAAAAAAAAAAAAAAAAAAAAAAAAAAAAAAAAAAAAAAAAAAAAAAAAAAAAAAAAAAAAAAAAAAAAAAAAAAAAAAAAAAAAAAAAAAAAAAAAAAAAAAAAAAAAAAAAAAAAAAAAAAAAAAAAAAAAAAAAAAAAAAAAAAAAAAAAAAAAAAAAAAAAAAAAAAAAAAAAAAAAAAAAAAAAAAAAAAAAAAAAAAAAAAAAAAAAAAAAAAAAAAAAAAAAAAAAAAAAAAAAAAAAAAAAAAAAAAAAAAAAAAAAAAAAAAAAAAAAAAAAAAAAAAAAAAAAAAAAAAAAAAAAAAAAAAAAAAAAAAAAAAAAAAAAAAAAAAAAAAAAAAAAAAAAAAAAAAAAAAAAAAAAAAAAAAAAAAAAAAAAAAAAAAAAAAAAAAAAAAAAAAAAAATAAAAAAAAAAAAAAAAAAAAAAAAAAAAAAAAAAAAAAAAAAAAAAAAAAAAAAAAAAAAAAAAAAAAAAAAAAAAAAAAAAAAAAAAAAAAAAAAAAAAAAAAAAAAAAAAAAAAAAAAAAAAAAAAAAAAAAAAAAAAAAAAAAAAAAAAAAAAAAAAAAAAAAAAAAAAAAAAAAAAAAAAAAAAAAAAAAAAAAAAAAAAAAAAAAAAAAAAAAAAAAAAAAAAAAAAAAAAAAAAAAAAAAAAAAAAAAAAAAAAAAAAAAAAAAAAAAAAAAAAAAAAAAAAAAAAAAAAAAAAAAAAAAAAAAAAAAAAAAAAAAAAAAAAAAAAAAAAAAAAAAAAAAAAAAAAAAAAAAAAAAAAAAAAAAAAAAAAAAAAAAAAAAAAAAAAAAAAAAAAAAAAAAAAAAAAAAAAAAAAAAAAAAAAAAAAAAAAAAAAAAAAAAAAAAAAAAAAAAAAAAAAAAAAAAAAAAAAAAAAAAAAAAAAAAAAAAAAAAAAAAAAAAAAAAAAAAAAAAAAAAAAAAAAAAAAAAAAAAAAAAAAAAAAAAAAAAAAAAAAAAAAAAAAAAAAAAAAAAAAAAAAAAAAAAAAAAAAAAAAAAAAAAAAAAAAAAAAAAAAAAAAAAAAAAAAAAAAAAAAAAAAAAAAAAAAAAAAAAAAAAAAAAAAAAAAAAAAAAAAAAAAAAAAAAAAAAAAAAAAAAAAAAAAAAAAAAAAAAAAAAAAAAAAAAAAAAAAAAAAAAAAAAAAAAAAAAAAAAAAAAAAAAAAAAAAAAAAAAAAAAAAAAAAAAAAAAAAAAAAAAAAAAAAAAAAAAAAAAAAAAAAAAAAAAAAAAAAAAAAAAAAAAAAAAAAAAAAAAAAAAAAAAAAAAAAAAAAAAAAAAAAAAAAAAAAAAAAAAAAAAAAAAAAAAAAAAAAAAAAAAAAAAAAAAAAAAAAAAAAAAAAAAAAAAAAAAAAAAAAAAAAAAAAAAAAAAAAAAAAAAAAAAAAAAAAAAAAAAAAAAAAAAAAAAAAAAAAAAAAAAAAAAAAAAAAAAAAAAAAAAAAAAAAAAAAAAAAAAAAAAAAAAAAAAAAAAAAAAAAAAAAAAAAAAAAAAAAAAAAAAAAAAAAAAAAAAAAAAAAAAAAAAAAAAAAAAAAAAAAAAAAAAAAAAAAAAAAAAAAAAAAAAAAAAAAAAAAAAAAAAAAAAAAAAAAAAAAAAAAAAAAAAAAAAAAAAAAAAAAAAAAAAAAAAAAAAAAAAAAAAAAAAAAAAAAAAAAAAAAAAAAAAAAAAAAAAAAAAAAAAAAAAAAAAAAAAAAAAAAAAAAAAAAAAAAAAAAAAAAAAAAAAAAAAAAAAAAAAAAAAAAAAAAAAAAAAAAAAAAAAAAAAAAAAAAAAAAAAAAAAAAAAAAAAAAAAAAAAAAAAAAAAAAAAAAAAAAAAAAAAAAAAAAAAAAAAAAAAAAAAAAAAAAAAAAAAAAAAAAAAAAAAAAAAAAAAAAAAAAAAAAAAAAAAAAAAAAAAAAAAAAAAAAAAAAAAAAAAAAAAAAAAAAAAAAAAAAAAAAAAAAAAAAAAAAAAAAAAAAAAAAAAAAAAAAAAAAAAAAAAAAAAAAAAAAAAAAAAAAAAAAAAAAAAAAAAAAAAAAAAAAAAAAAAAAAAAAAAAAAAAAAAAAAAAAAAAAAAAAAAAAAAAAAAAAAAAAAAAAAAAAAAAAAAAAAAAAAAAAAAAAAAAAAAAAAAAAAAAAAAAAAAAAAAAAAAAAAAAAAAAAAAAAAAAAAAAAAAAAAAAAAAAAAAAAAAAAAAAAAAAAAAAAAAAAAAAAAAAAAAAAAAAAAAAAAAAAAAAAAAAAAAAAAAAAAAAAAAAAAAAAAAAAAAAAAAAAAAAAAAAAAAAAAAAAAAAAAAAA
>NC_056587.1:22517984-22547984 GCF_018340385.1 Cyprinus carpio | reverse complement strand
TACTCGACTTTTAATGCAGAAAATAACGTTAAAATGAAATTAACCTATTTACTTATAAAACTGAAACTAAAACCATACTACTCGAAATAAATATAAAAAAAACTTTATAAAGCACAAAATTACTAGAACTTTAAAATGAAAGACTAAATATTCTTATAAATAGTAATATATATATATATTATTAGTTACATATATATATATATATATATATATATATATATATATATATATATATATAAAATCAATAAACTATAAACTTTAAATGGCAATAAATACACAGGAAAAAAAGTGGCACAAGATACTTTTAATAAATCATCACAATTATCTGATGTACACTTTTTTTTTTTTTAAATCAAATTATACTTATTTATTGTGAAAACTTCAATCATCTGCAAAATGTATTTTTCATCAATAGAATATGTTATTGCCTTTTATATAATAAATACTTGACATAAATTGTGTAGATGCAACATAACGATCCTGCTCTTTTCATAAATGTTAATGCACATGAAATAAACACAAAAGGCAACAAACAAATCTAATTCAGTGGCATTCACGCCTATTAACCATAATAAAGGCACATTAATCCAGCAGTGTGAACTAATCCTGAAACATAGTGCTCGTAGCTTTTATTTTTGAAAATGTAGTAATAAATATAAATTAAGCCGCTTTGCTATCAGTTAGAGTTTGTATTTTAAGGCACAGAGATGCACTAGTGCAGTTGAACACAGACACATCAAATCCTTCATTCCTTGATCTGTGATCCCAGTAAGGCACTTTTGTTTGTTTGATTTCATCTGGAAGACAAATATATGATAATCTGTCCAACGATACTATATTCTGTGTTTATGAAAATAATCGGGTGTAAGATATATGAGTTCTGTGATGCATTTAAAGGAATAGTTCACTCAGTACAAGATACTGATTACTTACAAATCCACCGTTAAGATGTTTTTAACTTCAAATCATTGCGTCCAATCCATAATCCATAACACTTCCTGCAGTGGAAAAAAAGTGCATCTGCTGTTGTCTCTCACATCAAAATCCAGACACATATTTGTTTAGAGGTGTTTAAACGCTGCTTGATCTGTGCAGATTTCTCTCCTGATTCACACCAGAACACTTTTCACTGGAGGAAGTGTTATTATGGATTATAAACTCTACGTATTTTAGTTAAAAACATCTAATGCTTGATGTGTTTCAGCTTTTGTCTTCTCCAGATGTTCACTGAAGGACTGGAGTGCTGTGGATTATTGCATGTTTTATCAGACTCTCATTCTGTATTCTGCACCCACGGTACACGCACGCTACATTTATCCAAATCTGACTGGCAACAACTCCATCCTGGTCTCGGATGAATCAACCAAATTTCATTGTTAGTGTCCCATTCCTTTAAATAAATAACTCACCTAAAAATTAATTCTGTCATCATCTACTCACCCTTATGCTGGTCACCAACCATTTTTCCCCGCAGGGACACACAAAAGTGCCGAAATTTTATCGATTTGATGTTTAAGCATCTGCATAATTTCCTAACATGACACTTTAATGCGCTTTAATAACAAACCAAATGCTTCCGTTTGTGTTGCATTAAAAAAAGAAAGTTTCCTAATGACACAAGGGTGAGTAGCCTAAATAATATTCTTGTACACATAAACGACAACCAGTGTTCTTTTCCATAATAAATATTAAATACTACAAATAAAATAGCAATAACAGAAGAATAAAAAAAGGTATATCAGCTGGTGAACAGTAAAAAGTGACACAGTCATAAACGCCCAGCGATCCCCACTGCATGCGGTCCGTCGAAGCTGCTGCGGCTGATACTGAGCGAACGCCGCAGCGGCTCCCGGTGCAGGCGATGCTAGCGGCCGCTGGACGTAACTGTATTGCCGCGGCGCAGCGACGTAACCCGCGGCGGCCGGCGAGGCAGCATACGGGTACTGATCGTAAGCGGCGGCGGCGGCGGCTGCAGCGGTTGTGGCGGCGGCGGCGGAGTACTGCGCGTACGCGGCTCCGGTGTAATCCAGGTACGGAGACGCCGCGGCCGAAGCGGCGGACGGCTGGACGTGAGGGATCACCACGCTGGGCTGAACAAACGCCTGCGGGTACACATAGTGAGCGGGGATCCTGAGGGACACAGAGATCATGTGATCAGACTGGGAGCGAGCTGAACATCGACTTCAACATGAAACAGCACAGGGTTATTCACATCAACAATAGAGCATGCTGGGAAGAGTCATCGTGGATCAGTAACTCTGTCATTTCACACTGTGAAGATGCAAATATCAACAACAGGTTTTCAGGGATTTACAGGTGTAAATGCATTATTGTGAAGCCTATTACTGAAACTATCAATGCAGAAAAAAAAAAAAAGAAAAAAAAAAAAAAAAAAAATAAAAAAAAACATAAATAATAGAAAAAAAAAAAAAAAAAAAAAAAAAAAAAAAAAAAAAAAAAAAAAAAATAAAAAAAAAAAAAAAAAAAAAAACATACAAAAAAAAATAAAAACATTAAAAAAAACAAAAACAATATTTTTAATTTAATAAAAAGTCTAAAAAAAAAAAAAAAAAATAAGAAGAAAAAAAAAAAAATAAAAGTAAAAAAAAAAAAAAAAAAAAAAAAACAAAAAAATAAGAAAGAACTAATAAAAAAAAAAATAAAAAAAAAAAAAACTGCCAAAAATAAAAAAAAAAATAAAAAAACAAAAAAAAAAAAAATAAAAAAAAAAAACAAAAAAATATAAAAAAAAAAAAAAATAAAAATAAGAAAAAACAAAAAAAAAAAAAAAAAAAAAAAAAAAAAAAAGCAAAGGTAAGACATTAATACGTATTTTTAAAAAAAATAGATTTTATTGTCAAAACCTTTGTCTCTCAATCTTCAAATGTGAAAATTCAGCATTTTTTTTAGAATAATATAACATGTACTAATAAAAAAGAAATAATTTCATGCATACTTAAGATCAAATATGAAATATGAAGAAAAAACAAAAATCAAGGTAAATATTACAGAATATTTTTTAAATCTCTATTATGTCAAATTAAGCAAAAACTATTATTTAGCACTGTGTGCATTTAAGTCAAATCAGCCATAAGATTAATAAATTATTTTACCCAGACATTCATTCCTGCTTCTTGCACTTGATGAATCCCAACTCACCTAAATGAACGTCATCTTTGTAGTCATTAATAGGTGCCTTCACTAACAACAGAGTCTTTCTTTAGTTTTTAACGGACCATTTCAGCTCTTGATGATGTTTCCAAATGAATGCTGTTATGTTACTGATATAACTCTGGCAAATCCATTTCACTTGCAAACTCCGCATTCAAATTACGAGTTCAGGTCATAATATTGCCTAACCTTGCACTCAAATAAAACAAAAATGACAGATCAATCAATATCACAGCAGAAAAAAACACCCTTCCAAAAAAAGGAAAAGAAAACAGAGCGTAGCTTTGACAGCAATTCTGCAATCATAAACGTTCGGGTCAATGTTACTGACGCACCAAACAATCTTGAAAAAAAAGAAAGAGGAGAAATCCAGTTTCTCACACTGTACGCGCGCTCACATCGCACGTCACACACACAACGCTTGAAGAGGAATAGGGGGTTGGAAATCTGATAAATACACCACATCTAACGTCCAACTTCTGAAGGGTAAGCAGCAAGCGCAGCAAGGTGTGTTTTAAGCATCTTTACACTGCAAGGCAACAACGGCAAATAAGTAAAAAGCTTATTTCACCCAAAAATTAAATGAAAAAACTAAATATAAAAATTACTTGGTTGACTCATGACATTATGCATTACAGAAAATGCACTACAGAAAATCTTACAATGATGAATATAATATAATATAATAAATATTTTTGAGGAACCAGGAGGGTAAATGTGCTTAGTCACAAAGCAAAATAAAATAAAATAAATTAAAATAAATAAATTATATGTATAAATATAGTAACAATTATTATCATTATATTGTAAGTTATTGTCATTATACACTAACAGTCAAAGTGTTTAAACAGTAAGATTTCTAAATAAAGAAGCAAAGCCGTAATATTGTGAAATATTTACTACGGTTTAAAATAGCTGCTTTCTATTTGAATATATATTTAAAATGTAATTTATTTCTGTGATGTGCAGCTGTATTTTCCAGCATCATTACTCCGGTTTTCAGTGTCACGTGATCTTACAGAAATCATTCAAATGTGCTGATTTGCAGCTCAAAAATATTTATTATTATTAGTATTAGCTTATGAGAAACGTGAATTAGAATTTTTTTTTCAGAACAGCTGAGTAGAATTTTTTTCAGGATTCTTTGATGAATAGAAAATTCAGAAGAACAGCATTTACCTGAAATAGAAATATTTTGTAACATTATAAATGTCTTTATCGTCACTTTTGATTTAAAGCATCCTTGCTAAATAAAAGCAATAATTTGTATAATTATCTATAGTTACAAAAGCTTTCTATTTCAGATATTTGGATATTTGGATCTTTCTATTCATCAAAGAATCCTGAAAAAAAAAAAGTTTTAAGTTTTAATTATAATAATAATAAATGTTTTTTGAGCAGCAAATCATCATATTAGAATGATTTCTGAAGATCATGTGACACTGAAGACTGGAGTAATGATGCTGAAAATACAGCTGCACATCACAGAAATATTACATTTTAACAGAGATTCACACAGAAAACAGCTGTTTTAAAATAGTAAAAATATTTAAAATTTTTTACTGTTTTTGCCATATTCTAGACCAAATAAATGCAGGAGACTAAAAAAAAAAAACATTAAAAATCTTACTGTTCAAAAACTTTTGACTTGTAGTGTATGCTTAAAGACAAACATTCTTCATCTACTAATCATTTTCCATATTTTTTTTTCTCACTTTTGACTTCAGCATTGCATCTATAACATCTGTTATCTAAACGGCTAAAATTGCTAACAGGACCTTTAATTTGACAGTGTAAAGATGCCTGGAGTCATGTATGCTAAAGCTGGAAGTTTAAAGACGAAGCGTTTTAATTTCTGAGCCACTAGCAGCCCCGGACAAACTGCAAAAATAATCACCGTTAAGACACGTCCATATGTTGCTGGGCAGATTTCATTTGTAATTTTCCATGGCTGAAATGAGTCCTGAGCGGCAAACATGCAAAAACAACAGGTGCTGGTGTTAAATGTGGCCATAGATGAGTTGGGAGTGTGTAACAGGCCATTCCTTACTGTCAGTCCGCTGGAGTGACGGGACGGCTGTGGAGAGGCTATTTCTGTTGCCCTGCTGTCATAAACGGAAAGATGAGCAGCGCTCCTATAAGCAACACATGGCCCGACACTTTAACTCAGTCCTGAACCGCCATAAACACACAACGCATTACTGTGCTTCACAATTCATCTGGAAGAGTAAAACGGTCCACTGTAAACGAATTAGATGCAGTAGCAACAAAGCTCTTTTGATGTAGTTAATCTAGATCACTAGATGACTGGCATGTAGCATTTATGGAAGCTTATTTACAAAATAACAATATAATTCTTGCGAATTTTTCATCTCACAGTTCTGACTTTTCTTCTTAGAAAATCTCTCTCACAAAAGTGATTTGTGACTTGTGATCTTAGAATCTAAAATCTAAGATTTTTTTTTAATTCTAAAATTACACTTCACAATTCCATTTTTTCCCCACAGAAATCTAAAATTACATCTCGCTATTCTGACTCTTTTCTTAGAATTGTATAATTACTTCTTGTAATTCTGACTTTCTTGCCTTTTTTCAAAAAAATCTCATAATTTTGACTTGTTTCCTCATAATTCTAAAATTAGATCTAGTCATTCTGACTTTTCCCTCATAATTCTAAAATTAAATTTCAGAATTTTGACTTATCAAAATTCTAAAATTGCATTTCATAATTTTGACTTTTTCTCAAAATTCTAAAATTACATTTCATAATTCAGGCTTTTTTTAAATTATAAAATTACATCTCATAAATTTTGACTTTTTTTTCTCAGAATTCAAAAATTACATTTCATAATTTTGACACTTTCTCAAAATTCTAAAATTACATTTCATAATTTTGACTCAAAATTCTAAAATTGCATATCGTAATTTTACTTTTTTCCGCCAGAATTTTAAAATTAAATTTCATAATTTAGGCTTTTTTCAAAATTATAAAATTACCTCTTGTAAATTTTGACTTTTTCCCTCAGAATTCTATAATTTACATTTCATTCTTCAAACTTTTTTTAAACGTTCTAAAATTACATATGATGATTTTTATTTTTCTTCCCTCAGAATTTTAAAATTACATTTCATTATTCAGGCTTTTTTTAAAATTATAAAATAACATCTCGTAAATTTTGACTTTTTACTTATTTTTACCCTTATTCTATAAAGTACATTTCATTTTTCAAACTTTTTAAAAATTCTAAAATTACATATAATTTTTTTTATAAAGTACACCTCCAATTTTCTTTTTTTCTCAGCAATTCCGGACTTTTTGTTCCCACAGTTTGTAAGTTTATACATCACAATTCCAGACTTCTTTCTTCTTAGAATGTTCTTAGAAAATCAATCCCAATTCCTGATTGGCGCTAAACTCTGATAACAAAACAATAAAAACTCCCAATTACCTTTTTATTTGGTGTAAATACTGTATAATATTAATTAATATAAACCAATTTCTTATTATCCCAACACACTCCTATCAGAAACATTAGATTTTAAGATGAGATTTAATTACAAAGTATCATAGAGACCTGGTAAAAAGATATAACCTAACACCCAGCCCACTGATCTGTGTCATTGTGTAAAATACCCCCTGTTATTACTAAAGCCGCAGCGGCAACCTTTCTTACTACGAACAGAATTTTTTCCCCCTTCCTTCTGGGTCCTGGAACATTTGTGGGTTGCCCAAGGTTCAGGGCTAATTAAGGCTATGTTAATCTCAAACACAGGGGCTGATCTCTTGTTTTTTCTGAACACCTGTTGTCGTCCGCGTCGCCGCTCTTATTTGTTGTGCTCCGACAACATTAAAGTTCAGCGGTGCAGCTGCTCTTCTCTGGGACTTACATTGTCTTTGATTGGGGACGAGTTGACTGAATCAGAAGGATAGAAGTAACTGTGTACTGGATCGGTCAGCAGTATGATACAGTGCAAGACTGTGGTTTGCAAAAATTTTTACATGAGTACATGATCATATGCAAACTCAGTGTCATGCTGTTGCATTTTGAAAAAATGTATTAGAATGAAATGTACAGCTTGGGCTACATTCCCAAGCACTGCCGCAAGAGGCCGATGTTGTTACAATTAACTAAAAACATTTTCATTACATGAAATAAAACAAAATATAAAAATTTATTTTATTTCAGCTAGTTGCAAAGACAAGGCTGTACTTCTAACTAAAACTGAAAAAAAAAAAAAAAAATTATATATATATATATATATATATATATATATATATATATATATATATATATATATATATATATATATATATATATATATATAGTTGTACTTAAAAAAAACCAATAAATTAAAAACTGAAAAAATATAAAAATAAAAAAAACTAATCAAAATAATAATTAAAACTATAATATATAAACTTTAACTGAATTTTTTACATTTATTTAGCTTGTTGCCAAGGCAACATTTCTCATTTTCACTTTACATTTCTTACATTTAAACACCATCAGACGCTTATCCAAAGTTTAATTCCGACTATGAGGACAATAGAAGCAATCAAAAACAACAAAAGAGCAATGATATACAAGTGCTATAACAAGTCTCATTTAGCTTAACACAGGACACGTAGCAAGGGTTTTTGAAATTATCAAGTAGCTGTGTATTAAGCGGGTTGATGTGAATAAGGATTGAGCAAGCTAGTGTTAGAGGACTTTTTTTTGCTTTTGATAATAGTATAATAAATAAAAAGAAAACAGATAGAATACAAAAAGATTAAAAAGCTAGTGTTTTTTTTAGAAAACAAGCAGCAAATGAATAGAGTGCAAGTCTAAAAGGGACAAGTGTTTTTTTTATTTTGTAAAGTATAGAAATAGAATAGAGAGTGCTAGAGTTGGAGGGTCAAATAAAGATGGAAGAGATGTGTTTTTAGCCGATCCTTGAAGATGGCTAAGGACTCAGCTGCTCGGATTGAGTTGTGCAGGTCACTCCACCAGGAGGGAACAGTTAATGTAAAAGTGTGTGAAAGTGATTTTGTGCTTCTTTGGGATGAACAATAAAGCGACGTTCACTTGCAGAACGCAGGCTTCTAGAGGCACATAAGTCTGAAGTAATGAATTTAGGTAAAGGGGTGCAGAGCCAGTGCTGGTTTTGTAGGCAAACATTAATGCCTTGAATTTTATGTGAGCATCCTAACTTGATGGTGAAATTGTGATGAAACAATGGGTTTGCTAGAACCACAAGCAGTTCGGTCTTGGCAAGGTTGAGTTGCAGGTGATGGTCCTTCATCCAGCAAGAAATGTCTGTTAGACAAGCTGAGATGCGAGCAGCTACCGTCGGATCATCAGGATGGAATGAGAGGTAGAGTTGAGTGTCTTCAGCATAGCAGTGGTATGAAAAGCCATGTTTCTGAATGACAGAACCTAATGATGCATGTAGACAGAGAAGAGAAGTGGTCCAAGAACTGAGCCCTGAGGCACCCCAGTAGTTAAATGTTGCGACTTGCACACCTCACCTCTCCAAGATACTTTAAAGGACCTATCTTTGTAAGACTTTGGTAAGGTAAGACTGTGAAGACTTTAGGTAAGGTTGACAGGAGGATCTGGGGGTTAATGTACTAATGTATTAATGTACTGGTTAATGTGGTTAAATCAACTTTATGTACTAAAATGGTAATTAAACTATTTAGACATATATAAAAAAATAAATGAAAAAAAGACAAAAACAAACAAATAAATGACCAAAACTTAAATAAAACACAAATAAAAACTATAATCGTATAAACTTTAACTGAAATAAAATAAAATGCAAAAAGTCTTAAATTTATTTTATTTCAGCTAGTTGCCAAGGCAACATTTCAACATTTAGTGCTTTTTAAGATAATCAAAGATTTATCTTTACAAAATATACAAATAACAAAAAGCATGTAGCAGCAAGTACTGATGTTTGAAACTAACAGTAATTTACCTTCTTTTGGCCAAATTTTAAGGCATTATCTCATGCATCCACTGCAAAGAAGCCAAAGGAGTTCATTAAGACAATGTCAGTGAAATTAAATTAATCTAAGTTAGATGAAATGAGAGAAATGTCAAATATACTTGCAATACAGAAAACATTGATCAAAACATTTAAATGAATTTACAATGGACTATTTTACCCAATATCTATGTATTCTGGGTGATATTTGAAATTTTGCTAGCACTTCTTGTGTTATTTTTGCCTCTTTAAGATGAATTTCGTGTCGTATTCCTCACTTGTAAGATGAATGAATAAATTTAAATGTGTGCTGCGATTTTTTTACGCTTATTAGAGTATCAAGATTTTAGCTTAGAAATATGATGTTATTATAGTTAACTAAAACCTAAAACATAAAAAAAAAACTTTAACTGAAATAAAACAAAATATACAAATATTTTTATTTCAACTACTTGCAAAGGCAATCGCACCAACTAAAACTGAAAAACAACAATGACAAAACACAAACAAAATAATACAACAAACAAAACTTAAAATGAAAACTATATAAACCGGGGTAAATATAAAAATAAAAAAAACTGATCTCAAATATTAATTAAAACTATAATAGTATAAACTTAACTGAAATCAAAATATACTATAAAAACATATATATTTTTATTTTAGCTATTTTTATTTTTTTAAAAAATATGTTAACACCAAACTGTATTAAAATCAGCTGAATATTTTATTTTAGAAATATGTTAAATACTGTTCTATTAAAATCAGCTGAATATTTTATTTTAGCTCATTCTTATTTTATTTCTGTAAAATACAAAACAGCACACCAAACTGTATTAAAATCAGCTGAATTTTTTAAATCTATTTTATTTTTAGAAATATGTTAACACCAAACTGTATTAAAATCAGCTGAATATTTTATTTTAGCTCATTTTATTTTATTTTAGAAATATGTTAACACTAAACTGTATTAAAATCAGCTGAATATTTTATTTTAGCTCATTTTATTTTATTTTAGAAATATGTTAACACCAAACTGTATTAAAATCAGCTGAATATTTTATTTTAGCTCATTTTATTTTATTTTAGAAATATGTTAACACCAAACTATATTAAAATCAGCTGAATTTTTTTAAATCTTATTTTTATTTTGAAATAGGTTAACACCAAACTGTATTAAAATCAGTTGAATATTTTGTTTTAGCTCATTTTATTTTTATTTTAGAAATATGTTACCAAACTATGTATTAAAATCAGCTGATTTTTTTTATCTTATTTTATTTAGAAAATATGTTAACACCAAACTGTGTACAAATCAGCTGAATATTTTGCTTTTAGCTCATTTTTATTTTATTTTTGAAAATATGTTAACACCAAACTATATTAAAATCAGCTGAATATTTTTAAATCTTATTTATTTTAGAAATATGTTATCAAAAACTATATAAAAATCAGCTGGAATATTTTATTTTAGCTCATTTTTATTTTTATTTTGTAAAATATGTTAACACCAAACTATATTAAAATCAGCTGAATATTTTTGAATCTTTTTTTTATTTTAAAATATGTTAATACCAAACTGTATTAAAAATCAGCTGAATATTTTATTTTAGCTAATCTTATTTTATTTTAGAAATATGTTAACACCAAACTGTTTTAAATCAGCTGAATATTTTTGAATCTGAATATTTTACTTATTTTTTTTTTTTTAGTATTTTGTTAATAATATGTTTTAAAATCAGCTGAATATTTTATTTTATCTTATTTTAATTTATTTTAGAAATATGTTAACACCAAACTATATTAAAATCAGCTGATTTTTTTTTATCTTATTTTATTTTAGAAATATGTTAACACCAAACTGTATTAAAATCAGCTGAATATTTTATTTTATCTTATTTTAATTTATTTTAGAAATATGTTAACACCAAACTGTATTAAAATCAGCTGAATATTTTATTTTTAGCTTATTTTATTTAAATGTAGAAATATGTCAACACCAAACTGTATTAAAATGAGCTGAATATTTTATTTTTAGCTTATTTTATTTAAATTTAGAAATATGTTAACACCAAAACCGTATTAAAAGTCACCTGGCATAGAATTGAATTCACAAAGAGGTTTTGAGAAAAGAGAATCTAAGTCACTGTAAGAAGAAAAGACAAATTAAAGGCAAATGATTCATTAGTAAAATATTCGATTAGAGGCACGAGATACACAGCAGCATGCAAGCCGTGAGTTGTTTTGTTTTGAGGGAGACTCTGAGCCCTTCAACAACAAAATGCCGAAACGCCCGTTTAAATGAAAAAATAAATAAAAATAAACTCAAACAAGCTGTGCACAATCAACAAATCGAGAAAGAACATGGAAAATGGCAAAAGATACGACCATCAGCCCGAACCCCCACGTCTTACCTTATTCACTCATTTCTATTAAAGCACACGGTTTAGCTATAAAAACCACTTCAGATCCAAACGCACACCAAAGCTACTCTCCAAAAACAACAACAACGTCCATGCAAGCTGTCGCCGTGATGTTTGGAGTCTACCGGTGGCGCTTATGAATTCTGACTTTGTTAAAACGTTCACTAGCGAGTGGCGTTAATAGGCGTGAGCCTGTCAGATCAGAGAGAGAGACAGTAACACTGAGTCGCGGCTGGGAAGAGGAGGCACGGACGGGCACGGGAGTTAAGCAAATAAGCCTTTTACAGCATCCACACAGGTAAAATGCAGACGCACGCACCTCATAACCTGGTGGAAAGGGGGAGGATACGTGGCGGGAATGATGCGTCCTCACTATCTCTACGACACAAGGAGAACAGCATTATATGACACAGGGAATCCATCCACAATGCACAGAAATCAACACACATATATCCTTCGGAGTATTGCAACAGCTAGGAATATGAGAGATCATAATTTAATATGAAATTAGGCTGATGTCAGGTGAAGCGTGTCTTTTTCAAAGTGGTGAAGCGTGTCTAATGACTCGAATGTGATACCACACAACACATAACTAAAAACAAAGGCGCAACCAAAATAATTAGTCCTAAGATAGAATCAACAATTAGTCTAAGATGAGATCTTTTACATGTTGATGTTTTTGAGTAGGATAATGTGATTATTTTACCCCATACCAAAGAAAATATATATATAGGATTAGTTTGTGTTTTTTTTTTTTTTTGGAGAAATGTAGCATTGCATCTGTAGCGGTGATGGGTACGGTGCCGTCGGAATATCCTCATATTTATATATTTAACAATATATGTTAAATCGTCTACATATTGATTTTCATTCAGTGAACTTTGGAGCGATGATGCTCTTAGCCCAATATAAATACATTAAATATGAGACGATTATAGCGTAACGATAAAAATGCATTTATTATAAAAACATAGATTCACTTGAGAAGAGAAACGCTGTGTGAAAAAAAGAGAAAAGAATGTAAGAAAAGCTTTTGTCTTCTCCAGATGTGCACTGATGGACTGGATTACTTGTGGATTAATGTGATGTTTTTATCAGACTCTCATTCTGACGGCACCCATTCACTGCAGAGCAACTGATGCAATGCTACATTTCTCCAAATCTGATGAAGAAACAATCTCATCCTAATCTCGGATGAACTGAGGGTGAACACATTCTCAGCAAATTTTAATTTTAGGGTGAATATTCCTTTAAAACTAATGAAACTACAAAAACAATATCAATAGTCGTGTTATACTTACCCATAAGGCCGTTGGATAAAGGTAGGGTGTATTTGGGGGACACCAAATGAAAACCCTGTGAAAAAACGGAACCTTATTGCATTTTTTTTTTTTTTATATTTTAATAATACAAGAAAAACACATATAATGACCAAAAGTACAACGTTTTTGAACAGTATGATTTTTAATGTTTTTTAAAGAAGTCTCTTCTGCTCATTAAACATGCATTTATTTGATCAGAAATACACCAAAAAAAGTAATATTGTGAAATATTTTTACTGTTTAAAATAATTGTTTTCTATGTGAATCTCTGTTAAACTGTAATTTATTTCTGTGATGCGCAGCTGTATTTTCAGCATCATTACTCCAGTCTTCAGAGTCACATGATCTTCAGAAACCATTCTAATATGATGATTTGCTGCTCAAAAAATATTTATTATTATTATGTTGAAAACAGATGAGTAGAATTTTTTCAGGTTTCTTTGATGAATAGAAAGTTCAGAAGAAATCAGAAATCTTTTATAACATTCTAAATGTATTTATCATGACTTTTGATCAATTTAAAGCACCCTTACTAAATAAAAGTATTAATTTCTATCATTTCTTTCCCCAAGAAAATAAAAATAAAATGATACTGACTCCAATGTTTTGAATGTTAGAGTGTATAATGTTATAAAAAATACAGCTGCGCATCACAGAAATAAATTACACTTTAACAGATAATCACATAGAAAACAGATATTTTAAATAGTAAAAATATTTCACAATATTACTGCTTTTTCTGTATTTCTGATTAAATAAATGCAGGTTTGGTGAGCAGAAGTGACCGGATCTTCTTACCCGGCTGCATGATCCGTGGTTTGGCCCCGAGGTACGCCAGGTTGACGTTGGCTTTCCTGCCGTCTATGATGGGGTTTGGGTCCTTACAGGCTCTTTCTGCCGCGGCTCGATCAGACATCGTCACCTAAACATACACGAGACGAGGAGCACAAGACAAACTCAGGGTTTTCAGTGATGCTCCGTGTGAATGTGACAGACAACAATCAGGGCTATTATAGTGAACAAAAACTAAAGCCATAAAAATACTGCTTTATTTCAGCTAGTTTACAAAGCAACCTTTCTCATTTTAATTTGGTTTAACTTGATGTATTAAAATAGCTATATTTATATATACATTACAAAAACACAACAAAATCACTAAAAGTTTTACTAAAATATCAAAATAAACTTATGAATAATATTAATACAAATAAGAGACTAACACACACACACACTAAAAAAATACTAAATCAGAGAAATTCGTAACACTCATTAAAATAACCATATACCTGGAAAATATAAAAATAAAAAACGTGGTTAAAATCATACAAACCTATAACAGTATCTCTGATCTATTAATAGTATCTTTACAAAAATAACACTGATGATAGATAGATACTAAATAGATAGATAATAGATATATAGATAGATAGATAGATAGATAGATGATTGATAGATAGACAGGAGAGACAGCTGAACAAATCCATACCTCTGGATTTCCCCGTTGTCCCTGTCAGTAATGACAACAGCTTCGCCTCGATTTCTCCAAACACCGCAAAGTATTTCTGGCTGGAGTCGGTTGGTGGATACGGAAGACCGCCGACGAAGATCTTGGTGTATGTGGTGTCCTTCTGAGAGCTGTGCAATCCTCACGACGACTCAAACGGGCCAAAGTTTCCGCGCAGTACAGAGCTCGGATGATTTGGTATGAGGTAGAAAAACGCAGCGAATAGCGGGCGTCTCTCAGGATACAGAACTCAAACACTCCGTATAGGTTTTGGAGGTCTCTCACGCACACGCGGACACAGGCCAACGCCCACAGACATTAACCCCCCGCCCACTGTCCTGGTCTAACCACGTCCACGCTCATATCTACCTTCCCTCAGTGGTTGACCATATTGCTTACTCACTCTCACGTGACTAATGATTAATTTTATCCGTTTAAATGTCAGAATATTTTTGGTGCCTGTTGCCGGTTCAAATGATATACTAAGCCATGGATTTAATCCTTTGTATCTTTGATTGGAAGGCTATATATTTGTTATCTATATATGATATGGTATATTTATAATATTATATAATAATATATATATAGATATTATATATATATATAATATGTTTGATTCTAAATAAAGCAAAAGCGGTAATATTGTGAAATCTTTTTTTTTGAATTTTACATGCGTGCTTTCTATTTTATTTTTGTCTATTCTTCCTGGTGATCAAGCGGAATTGTCAGCATCAATTACCCCAGTGTTTCAGTGGAAAGTCTTTGATGAATAGAAAGTTCAGAAGAGCAGCATTTTATCTGAAATGAAATCTTGTAACAGTATAAATGTTTTACTTTATAAATGACTGTTTAGAAATTCAATTTCAACAAGCATCCTTGCTTGCAAATAAAGCATTTTTTATTGCTCTTTACCCCCCCCCCCCCAACAATATAAAATAAAACTTAAATATAATACTGACCAAGCTTTTGAATGGTAGAGTGTAATGAATGTTACAAAAGCTTTTATTTCAGATAAATGCTTATCTTTGGATCTTTCTATCATCAAAGAATCCTAAAAAAAATTACTCCCCTGTTTGAATATATTTAATTATTAATAAGAATAAAATTTTCTTAAGCAGTATCATCTATTAAAATGATTTCCTGAAGATCATGTGAAATGGACTGGAGACTGATGCTGCACAATTCAGCTGCACATCACAGAAAATAAATTACAGTTTAACAGATATTCACATAGACAACAGCTGTTTTAATAGTAAAAATATTCACAATATTTACTGCTTAGCTGTATTTGGATTACATAAATGCAGCTTGATGAGCAGAACAAAAGTCTTTAAAAAACATTAAAAATCTTACTGTCAAACACTTTTTGGACTGTTATAGTATATCCGAATGACAGTATTCACAGTAAAAGGTAGGCATAAATACCACGATGAACCTACTAAGAGTAGGCATAAAATACCACGGATGACCTAATGGACAATTTACAATCCCATGAGGCCACAGGAGAGGATTTATGAATGACAGTGACTCAACGTGATTTCAGACGCAGCCCTAGTGACCCAGTAACTCAACACAATAATGTAGGTCAAAGATCAGACTCAGGGTTGACAACCTACTTCTGGGGAAGATAAGAAATCAGCCAATCAATCAAACATAAGGTCAGTACAACACACTCTTGTCAAAATACACATGTTGTAGCTACTCCCTTCAAATAATCATTCATTAAAACACTTCGCTTTAAAAACTGTTCCACTGATTTTGTCTAAATCTGAGAACTAATGAACTAAATTCAGGGCGTGTGGTTTTTCTAGTGAAACTACATTGTGGTTGAAGATTATCAGTGGAAAAAACCCCCCAAGATAATCAATGAATAATTATATGCTTGAGGATTTAGTCTTTAAATGTAAATATTTCAGCAAATAAACATTGTTTATGCTTAAGTACAATTATTAGATTATCTCTAACATGATAAATGAGTAGTTCACCCAAAGTTTTATGAGCAAGCCTCTCAAATCAAATGAAAAACAACCAATAAATGTCATTCAAAGGAAGAAAACACAGACAAAAGTGTTTGTAAACTCTCTAACATGATAAATGAGTAGCTGCCAAGCGGCTCGATCAGTTTTCCCCTTTGTCTGTCAGTAATGACAACAGCTTCCTCGATTTCAATCCAAACACCTCACAGTATTTCCTGAGGCTTGAAGTCGGTGGTTGATACGGAGACCTCCGACGAAGATCTTGGTGTATGTGGTTGGCCTTCGTCTGAGAGCTGGGCATCCTCACAGACGACTCAAACAGGCCAAGATTTCAGCAGCAGTAACATGAGCTCGGGATGATTTTGGTAGGATGTCGAAAGAACCGCAGCGAACTATCGCGTCGGGTCAGGAACGACCTCAACACGGCCGTATGGTTTTTTGCGCTCTCACGCACTACGCGGACACAGGGCCACGCCCACATTCAGTAACGCCCCCCGCCCAAGTCTGGTCTAACCACGCCCACGCCCTCAGAATCTACCTTCCTCTCAGTGTATTACTCATACTTGCGTTCCTCACTCCTTCACGTGTACCGAATGATTAATTTTATATTCCGTTTAAGATGTCAGAATATTTTTTGGTGCCTGTTTGCCGGTTCAAATGGATATACTAAGCAATGATTTAATCCTTTGGTATCTTTGGATTGGAAGGCCTATATATACTATGTATTATATATATATATGATGTATATAATATATTAATATATATATATATATATATATATATATATATTATATATTATATATCTGTTTGATCTAAATAAAGCAAAAGCGGTGTATATATTGTGAAATTATTTTTTTTTAATTGTTAAATAGCTGGGCTTTCTACATTTATTTTTGCTAATTTATTCCTGTGATCAAGCTGAATTTTCAGCATCATTACCCAGTTGTTCAGTGGAATGTCTTTGATGAATAGAAAGGTTCTAGAAGAGCAGCATTTAGTTCTGAAATAGAAATACTTTGTAACATTATAAATGTATTTACTTTATAAATGACTGTTTATCAATTTCAAGCATCCTTGCTTGCTAAATAAAAGCATTTTTATTTCTATATTAACCCCCCCCCCAAAGACTGTTTATCAATTTCAAGCATCCTTGTATAATCTGGAACTTTGGTGCTTTTAAGCTTGAATGGATAGGAGTGGTGTAAAGTGTACGGTAAAGCGTTTTACTTTTCAGATACAACTGCAGACTTGGTATCTTTGGATGCTCTGGCTATCTTCATCACAGAATCCTAAAAAAATTACATCGCAACTTCATCCACAATATGTTACTATTATTTATTAATAATAATGGTTTCTTTAAGCAGTGAAATCTATCATATTAGAAAGATTTCTGAAGAATCATGTACAATGAAGACTGGAGTAATTGGTGATGCCTGAAAATTCAGCTGCACATCACAGAAATAAATTACAGTTTACCAGATATCATTCACATAGAAAACAGCTGTTTTAAATAGTAAAAATATTTCACAATATTACTGCTTTAGCTGTATTTTGGATTAAATAAATGCAGGCTTGATGAGCAGAAAAAAAGTCTTTAAAAAACATTAAAAATCTTACTGTTCAAACACTTTTGACTGGTAGAGTATGTCCGAATAGACAGTATTCACAGTAAAAGAGTAGGCATAAAATACCACGGATGACCTACTCCTTCCGGCGTGATTCTAAAGTGTGCGTATGATGGACAATTTACAATGCCCATGAGGGCCACAGGAGACGGATTTATGAATGACAGTGACACAACATTTGATTGTTCGGACGCAGCCCTAGTGACCCAGTAACTCAACACAATAATGTAGGTCAAAGATCAGAGTCAGGGTTGACAACCTACTTCTGGGGAAGATAAGAAATCAGCCAATCAATCAAACATAAGGTCAGTACAACACACACTCTGTCAAAATACACGTTGTAGCTACTCCCTTCAAATAATCATTCATTAAAACACTTTGGTTTCGCTTTAAAAATGTTCAGCTGATTTTGTCTAAAATCTGAGAACTAATGAACTAAATTCAGGGCGTGTTTTTTTTCTATTGAAACTACATTGTGGTTGAAGATTATCAGTGGAAAAAACCCCCCAAGATAATCAATGAATAATTATATGCTTAAGGATTTAGTGCTTTAAATGTAAATATTTCAGCAAATAAACAATTGTTATGCTTAAGTACAATTATTAGTTATTATCTCTAACATGATAAATGAGTAGTTCACCCAAAGTTTTATGAGCAAGCCTTGCAAATCAAATGAAAAAACAACCAATAAATGTCATACAAAGGAAGAAAACACAGACAAAAAGTGTTTGCCGTTCCGACCCAAACGTTCGGGTGTATTCTACAACATCGTTTGTACCAACATCTGCAGGGAGATACAATATAAGGCGATACAATAGCTGGACGGATGGTTTATAATATTGTAATACTATGTTCATTACATTTTGAATGTACAGCTCCTGTCAAGGAGAGCAGAGGGGTGTTCTTTGAAGTAAGGTCTGTGGGTTTTCATTTTTTACCGTCCCCCCGTCCATTGACAGCAACAGTATCGCACTTCTCTATGAGAGCCATAGTTTCTTCAGGTAAAACAGAGCAATGGAACTTTATGGAGCTGCAGACAGCACCGGTCATGGCACTAAACATACTAGCATTAGTTTCAAGCTACAGTTCCCATTCCCCAAAATTGCCCCTCTCCCATTTATACCATAAAAAAACATTAATATGGCTTGAGTATCACATACTAATAAAAATCCTACTCGACAGTCAAACCACATGGATTTAAATGCTCGAAAGCTTCATTTATTATGCGGGTTGAAACCTAGAAGTTGACTATCTAAAAAACACCCTGTTTATAAAACAGGGCTTGTGTCAGTACTTTAGGGCATTTCTGGGTCTAAAGTTGATACGAAGCAAATCAGGATATCTGCGTTTTCCAATAACACTCCCTACAAAAGGGGCAAGGGGTCTGATAGAGAAAACAAGATGCTCTCCAAACTAGGTGACCTTACTTCCCATCAACCTCCTGAGAAGCGTCAAATCAGTATCTGAGAATGCGGTAAAAGTCTGTGCATATACGTAACTTAATGTGCATCCAGGATAAGTTACTCCAGTGCAAGCGTTCAGACAGCCCTGTTAACCGAAATATTGGCAGTCCTTCAACATTACAGTAACTCAACAAGCCAGTGACACAACACAAGATATGAGCATCTGGCTTGCCGTCCAATCAAAATACTATTAAATCTATAAAAAAAACAAATTGACCACAATTTTGAAGTTCTGATGGCCATGTGGCCTTCCAACCAGAAATATGGCAACTTAGCATATTAGCATAAATCGTAGTCGAAACACATATTAAAGTACACAAGCATAAAACACGTCGCCAAAGTAATCTACATAAGAAGTTTGCACGCAGATTTGAAAGGCTATGTCTTTGGTAATACCTGATATACAGTAATCACGCAAACAAAATGGTCATAAACAGTAGTACATTCTTACCTTGAACAGACATCCAAATCTCACGACTCACTTAAGTCTATTAGAGTTAGGCATCATTGGATTAATACATTTAGTCATATAAGAAGTGGTAACCAATGAACCAAGACGGATGTTAGTATTACAGCTATACATGATATATAAAACGGTTTTTGTGCAACTGTGCAACTCTCGACATTCAAAGACGATACTGAAATAGGCCTACACAACGTCAACACAAGACACACAGGTTGGGTTTATTGCCATGGAATCAGAGGAAACCAACAAATCTCTAACGTGATGAACAAATCAGAAGGATGGATTCTGTTAGCACTTGGTTTTGTCCAGGCGGGTCGTTGGTGCCAAAGAGATCGTCTACAAACCATTGGGTAAATGTCCTGCTCCTACTGAAAGCACAGGTTGAGGTTTCGGTGTCTATGGACGGAGGTTCTCGAGTCAAAACAGGATGGCTTCACGAAGATGCCATGACCTGTGGCACACCGGAAGTACCACACCCTTCCCTGGACTGTACCATTGTGTTTGCCTTTGGAAGGAAGAGAAAGGTCTGAGGTTACAAAGGGGAGTGAGTTTGCGATTCAGCGTCAAAGAGCAAGACATGGAAGAGTTCACTACCCTACTGCAAGGTCCAGCTATACTCCAACCCAGATGCCTGTGGCAAACTCTACCCCCTCCAACATAATGCACCGTCCCACTCCTTTGCCCACCCAAAACTTGCTCACTGGGGGCCATCCAGTCTGGCAAACCTGAGCAACTGGTCCATTCTCGCGTCCTCGCTAGAGTCCACTTGAAGGTTCTACAACCGCAAAGGACTTGAGTCCTTGACTTTTTTTCTAGCTGTGGTTTGGCGTAAGGTGCTGGGACACTGGGAGACTCTTTTTCCCCATTGTGGAGATGGCACTGGGGCATGGGGATCCATGCCTTGGGGAATTGATTCCGCCTTCCATCTAATGTTGCCAAGGTTGTCTTCTTCTACGCTATCATCTACACCCTTAAAGTTGCGGGGGGGAATCGATTCCGCCTTCCATCCAATGTTACCAAGGTAGTCTTCTTCTACGCTATCATCTACACCCTAAAGTTTGGGGGAATCGATTCCGCCTTCCATCCAATGTTACCAAGGTTGTCTTCTTCTACGCTATCATCTACAGGCCCTTAAAGTTTGGGGGAATCGATTCCGCCTTCCATCCAATGTTACCAAGGTTGTCTTCTTCTACGCTATCATCTACACCCTTAAAGTTTGGGGGGAATCGATTCCGCCTTCCATCTAATGTTGCCAATGTTGTCTTCTACGCTATCATCTACATCCTTAAAGTTTGGGGGAATCGATTCCGCCTTCCATCCAGTGTTACCAAGATAGTCTTCTTCTACGCTATCATCTACACCCTTAAAGTTTGGGGAATCGATTCCACCTTCCATCCAATGGTTACCAAGGTTGTCTTCTTCTACGCTATCATCTACACCCTTAAAGTTTGGGGGGAATCGATTCCACCTTCCATCCACCAGTGTTACCAAGGTTGTCTTCTTCTACGCTATCATCTACACCCTTAAAGTTTGGGGGAATCGATTCCACCTTCCATCCCAGTGTTACCAAGGTAGTCTTCTTCTACGCTATCATCTACACCTTGAAGTTTGGGGGGAATCGATTCCACCTTCCATCCAATGTTACCAAGGTTGTCTTCTTCTACGCTATCATCTACACCCTTAAAGTTTGGGGGAATCGATTCCACCTTCCATCCAGTGTTACCAAGGTTGTCTTCTTCTACGCTATCATCTACACCCTTAAAGTTTGGGGGGGAATCGATTCCACCTTCCATCCAGTGTTACCAAGTTGTCTTCTTCTACGCTATCATATACACCCTTAAAGTTTGGGGGAATCGATTCCGCCTTCCATCCAGTGTTACCAAGATAGTCTTCTTCTACGCTATCATCTACACCCTTAAAGTTGGGGGAATCGATTCCACCTTCCATCCAATGTTACCAAGGTTGTCTTCTTTCTAACGCTATCATCTACACCCTTAAAGTTTGGGGGAATCGATTCCACCTTCCATCCAGTGTTACCAAGGTTGTCTTCTTCTACGCTATCATCTACACCCTTAAAGTTTGGGGGAATCGATTCCACCTTCCATCCAGTGTTACCAAGGTTGTCTTCTTTCTACGCTATCATCTACACCCTTAAAGTTTGGGGGAATCGATTCCACCTTCCATCCAGTGTTACCAAGGTTGTCTTCTTCTACGCTATCATCTACACCCTTTAAAGTTTGGGGGAATCGATTCCACCTTCCATCCAGTGTTACCAAGGTAGTCTTCTTCTACGCTATCATCTACACCCTTAAAGTTTGGGGGAATCGATTCCGTCTTCCATCCAGTGTTACCAAGGTAGTCTTCTTCTACGCTATCATCTACACCCTTAAAGTTTGGGGGATCGATTCCACCTTCCATCCAATGTTACCAAGGTTGTCTTCTTCTACGCTATATCATCTACACCCTTAAAGTTTTGGGGGGAATCGATTCCACCTTCCATCCAGTGTTGCCAAGGTAGTCTTCTTCTACGCTATCATCTACACCCTTAAAGTTTGGGGGAATCGATTTCCGCCTTCCATCCAGTGTTACCAAGATAGTCTTCTTCTACGCTATCATCTACACCCTTAAAGTTTGGGGGAATCGATTCCACCTTCCATCCAATGTTACCAAGGTTGTCTTCTTCTACGCTATCATCTACACCCTTAAAGTTTGGGGAATCGATTCCGCCTTCCATCTGATGTTACCAAGGCATTCTTCTGCCACACCATCATCTGCACCCTTAAAGTCTGTGAATTCTTGACTGATGCTCTGGATACATTTGCGGGGAAGCCAAGAGGAACAGTGCCAGTCAGTGCAGTGATGGGAACAGGGCTGAGTGGGAACAGTCTGGGCTGGACAGGATCCCAAGGCACTTCTGGAAGGATGCAACCCTCTTCCGTGCGGTGCTTCCTGAGGGTCTGCAGGTTCTCTGCTGTTGAGCTGGTCGCAACTATCGCTACCGCTGAAGAGCACGTCGGAGAGCGTGGCGTTCGAGGGCACTATGGGAGAAGTAGCCGCTCGTGCATGAGCTGGCCGTGGGACTACGGGACACTTCTTTTTCCACAGCCTGTGTCCCTGTTAACTCTCCGATCCCCGGCGCCATTTCTCCCTGCACACACATGGCCCCCTCTTGGGTGTCAAGGTTGGCATTGTACACCTCAAAGTTGGCAAAATCCTCTGGGATGTAAGGCTTGAATTTTTTGGAGCTCCAGAGACCAGAGGCATGGATCGTTGGAACGGATAAAGGCTGAATCCATGTCAGGATCCTCCTCCTCTGAATCCTGATATATCATCAATGACCAAACAGGAAACAAACAGCAAAGCAGTGATCAGGAGGGACTCTACCATCCCCTTGTAAAGAAATCCTGAAGCACATCCTCTACTTTTTCCCGTCATTTTGTCTACAACAGGGTATTGATAATGGATACATCCAGTGTTAAATCATTTCAGTCATCTACACTGGAAGCATTGAAGCAATATGTCACCTAAGAATTTAGATTTTCACACCAATAAGCCATTACATTATGATCACCCCCAGCCTAGAGCAATGACCACACCTGGCAAACTGAATGGTGCTGCAGATGTGGTTCATAGAGCAGTATATATACCACCCGAGTACTGGCTTCCAGTCAGTAGAGTGTTCGGTGTCAGAGCAGGAAAAGCTGCCAATTTATCAGAGTTTGATAAAAGACCAATTGTGATGGCACACTGCCTCAGAACTTCGATCTGGAAAATGGCGCACCTATAGTGCGTACTAGGGGTGTAACGGTACACATAGTCGTACCGAAATTTTGTGGGTCTTTCGGTTCGGTACACATGTGTAAAGAACAAATACATCATTGGTTTAACCACAGCATGCACGTTACTTCATTGGAAAACTCCAGTTTTACATATTGCTACACAGTCTCATCTTTCAAGTGACATTCAAGGAAATTCAAATAATAATAAATGCAGTTTTAACGCTCTTTGATGTGGCGCGACAGATCGCTGTATAAAGCCTCATTTCAATGGCAGCACGATCGCCCCTTCCTCTTTACTACTAGTTTTAATGTTAAAATAAACATGAATGAACATCTCATGCCTCATGTAGTCGCTCAATCAGTGTTTCAACGTGGAAAGAAGGCAATAAAACATGTAAACAAAATGTCACGTAGCATTTCATTTACCTTAGGCAAGTTATCAGTGTCCACAGCTTGTTAGTTCGCTAGAGAAATGAAGTCTCAAGAAGAGCATTTTCTCGAAAAATTACACTATATACTCATTATATTTTACTTTCCCTGTTAGTGATGTCTTAATTATTTAATGAATTTTTAAAATAAATCTGTTATGAAACACATTATGACAGCCACTGTGTAAAATAATCATTTTTCACCAACAAATAGAAATTTGCATTTAAAAACTGCATTATGTGCAATTTACATGTTTGCATACATTTTTTAAATCCTAGTGTTGATTATTACATCAAAATAAATATTAATTTATAGTTTTTCCCACAGCTGTACCGAAACCTTACAGAACCGTCATGTTTGTGTACCATTACCCCCCATAGTGCGTACGTATCAAAAGTGGTGCATATAATCGATGAATTCATAGTAACTTAACACATATGGTACTTGTAAGTAAAATTATTTTATTTCAGAAATATAGGGAACACAGTGGCTTGATTAGCTTCTTGTGCATCAAAAATACACACAGCAGATTCATCAGCTGAGAGTGTATCATATCGAGCGCTTCCAGTGCAGACAAGTCTACTGAATATAAAAAGCAGTGAGAGTTAATTAGCTTTGTAACAAGCAGTGTGGTACGTGAAGTGCAGTTACTTATCATTCACATGAGGAAGATGGGATACAATGAGATGATGACGATGATGAGGCAGCATCATACATTTTAAAAGTGATGCAATGCAGAAATTAAACCTTCCTGTTTGTATATGAATGTAATGAATTTGTTTACGAGAAGAAATATTAAAAAGTTATTTTCAAGATAATACCAAGGAATTACGCCTGGGATGCTGTCAGTTACTTGTCAATAACTGCAATAATAATGCAAAAATATAATAGTTTTACAATAGTATTATATGTTCATATGTTTTACAAATTTTAAAATTATATATATATATATATATATATATATATATTATATATATATATATAATATATATATATATATATATATACATTATTAAAATTCCTTGTTCTTTAAAAACAAATTTGCAGTATCTTTTATAATATTAATGTTTAATATATTTATGTAAAAGTATATATATATATATAAAAACTTTATATAAAATATATAAATTCTAATAATTATATAAAATGTTATAGTTTTAATTAAAATATGTTGAACAACTTTTCTGTAAATAATGATTAAGATATGAAAACCCACATATATTCAAGGTGTAAGGAAAATATTTGCAATGCAATGTTTTAGATTTAAAATTAAATAAAATGTAAAAATTTAAAAAGGTATCATATTTAAAAGAAATATACAACATAATGGACAGGTTAAAAATTATTTTCTGTGGCAATCTACAGTTTCAAGAGAGCCCTTCCTAGTAGTACTAAGTAGTATGCGACATGCGTGTGTTGACTTACAGCAGCGTGCGGCTGCGTGTGAGTGAGATCAGTGCTCAGTCTGGGCTGTCTGTGATTGGCTGAGCTGCTGCTGATGTCACTGGTGCCACGACCCTCGCTCTGAGCCCTGGGTCTGGACCAGGGGCCGTCGGGGTCCGCAAACTAACACATGCTCTGCAATCAGGGCACAACAGCACACTTCACACGGGCCATGCAGCAGAGCCAACAGGTGAGTGCACATGCACACAGCCACAGATTCAGCGCTTTTAAAGGAATAGTTAGCACAAAAACTCATGTTCATGTTGTTCTGACATTCCTCATATTATTTACGTCTTTCTTCACTGAACACAAAATCAGACGTTTTATAAAATATCAGAGCTGCTATTTTACATACAATGCTACAAAGTATACTTTTTAAATAAAAATTTGAATTAGCTTTTATTTTTATATTTTCTGTTTTCATTTTAATTTTAGCTTAATTTTTCATTTTATTTCAGTAATATTTTATGTGCTTTTCTCTTTTTTTTTTTTTTAAATAAATATATATATTTGTGTTTAATTTATTTTAGTTCAGTTTTTATTTATTTCCAGGTAGTAATTTTAATTATTTAAATTTAACTAAACGAAA
The DNA here is from genome assembly GCF_018340385.1 of Cyprinus carpio. NCBI lineage: Eukaryota > Metazoa > Chordata > Actinopteri > Cypriniformes > Cyprinidae > Cyprinus > Cyprinus carpio. The sequence goes on along the minus strand of NC_056587.1, from coordinate 22,521,821 downwards.
ATTAGAAATACTGCCTATGTATTCAGCTGAATAAGTTTTTCAGCTAATATATATATATATATATATATATATATATATATATATATATATATATATATATATATATATATATATATATATATATATATATATATATATATTAAAGTTTGAATAATATTTTTAGTTTTAATGAATGATAATAACCCTGACAAAAATTACAGAAAAGTGTCAAAACAGTAGTCTATATCATTATAATTTCTCATGTAATTTAATATAATTTTTAAGTATTTTTACATATATGTATGTATATATAATTCGTCCAAGAATTATATATAATTCTTTAGTTTTATTTAAATATTTACATTACTTCTTTGTAAATAATAATGTAATTACAATATAAAAACCCACATATATTTAAGGTGTAAGGAAAATATTTTATTACTTTACTTAACATTTTAGACGTATTAAATCAAAATTTAATCAAAACTTTAAATAAAGTGAATTAACATTCTTTTAGGTGAACTATTCCTTTAAACTCATACTTCAGGTAAACAGGTTCAACATCATGTAGAGGTCAGTCTGAATACATCTGTGGCTGTATAAATGAACAGGCTTGAGGGACTGAGGCATGCTGGGAACAGGGTCCAAAATGAACTAATATGAGGTGAATTTACAAGCAAAAAGAAAAAAATTCACTGAAAATTATATTTTGCTTTTTTGTTTTACATTTTGTAATCATATTTACATTTGGGTGGTTAATTTTTCTTAAGCAAATTTTGTTATACATCTTTGATTTAAGCTGAACTAATGTCACTAGTAAGATTCAGATGAGGATTCTTACAAAGCATCATCAGGATCATCTTAAAGATCCCAATGAAATTACCAGCCGATTGGTGATTTTCACTTGCATTTGGACCTTAATTTAGTGTTTACTTTGGCCCCTGTCTGAAAGACAGCTTCTCTGTGGACTGAGAGACACTTAGAAACACTTTAAGACAGGGATTAGAGCCTGAATCATTGTCAGATCATAAAATATGTGAGAATATGGAGGGTGAAAACACAATATGAATGATGTGTGAAAATGTGAGACATAATGGGAACGAAGTATTGAGTGTGTGTGTGTGTGTGTGTGTGTGTGTGTGTGTGTGTGTGTGTGTGTGTGTGTGTGTGTGTGTGTGTGTGTGTGTGTGTGTGTGTGTGTGTGTGTGTGTGTGTGTTAATCACCTCCTGTCCCAGCAAAGGCTGTGACTCCAGAGAACGTTTGACTTTGTTCTCCTCCTTCAGTGGCAAGAGAGATTTGAGGAATTTGGGCGGTTGAGGAGACAGAACCTTAAACGGACTGGAGTTGAAGAACGTTGGACTCTCTGGCACCGATCCTGAGGAGAATGTTTGCATGCAGTGATGCATTAAGATGTTTAAAGGCGCTATAAACAAAAACTTAAAAGGTCTGTATTTATTTATATATAAATATTTATTTTTATTTTATTTTTAGACGTGTTAAAAAAATTACATTTACAATTTACTGCTAATATATATATATACACATACATATATATATATATATTATATATATATATACATATACATATATACTATATATATATCTATATATATATATATATATATAATATATATATATATAATATTTTTTTTTTAGCTATTTTCCTTTGATTTTTAAGTGTTGGAAAGTTACATGTACTATTTACAACTAACAATAACTTTTTTCAAATTATTACAAATTTTAGCATTTTTTTATTTCGAAGTGTTGAAGTTTTACAACAACAATATTCTTATTATTATTATTTATTAAATTGTTTATTTATATTCTTTAATATTGTTTTAACTACAGTAATGTTCTTTTTTTTAGGATGCTTGCTACATCCTAGCAGAAAGATAAGTTGAGCATCATACATGAATTTACCCTGATTCTCTTTGTTTTTGACAGGCGTGTCTTTTGCGAGAGGACTGTTGAGTGAAGCTTCATGTACACTGGCCTCTGTGACATCCATGTGGCTGTCACAGTGAGTCTGTGGAAATAAAGTCAACTTTCAGACAAAGACATTCACAACAAACACACCACCTGTAGTAAGTGTACACTAACCTTTACGTCCTCATCCTCACATCCAGTCCCGTCCGGTGTACAACAAGAGCTCTAAACAAATATATATTACAGTCCTGTTACACAATGGACAGTGTTTTGTTTCTATACACAAGTAAACAGTAGATCTGGTCTTACATGCTGGATGTTGGGCGTGCTGAGACTGCGTTGCATGTGTCTGCCTTTAGCGGAGAGAGCTTCCTTCATCGTCACGGCCTGTATGAACCCACAAATATACACTAAACTCTAGAGATCAACCGATAATCGGTTTGACTGAAATTTTTTCCTGATATTTAAGCATTTTTCATAAACGGATATTCGCTTTGTAATATTGGATTCACCGATATATGCCGCCATCTAGTGTTCGTTTTGAGATTTGAAGATTTCAGATAAACAAAGTAATCGTTATTGGTTAGAAAAAAATGATATCAATATCGTTAGACCTCTACTAAACTCTCCAGCAGAAACAGCAGATAAAAGTGAAACAATAAATAAATATTGGTTCTACATATCGGTTATCGGGACATTAAGACATGCTTTTTGGTTTTAAATAATGCTGCACATACTAGTAAACTGACTGCTGCAAGCCTTAGTAAATCAAAACATTCTCCTCCCATAAATGTGGCATGTGAAAGTGAAACTTCTATAAACGCACATGCAAAGATCAGCCTCAAAATTAACTGCTTCCACGCCTTTTTATTGCTAATGTTTCATTGTGTCTTTTTAGTAAAAAGTTTTAAATGCCAAAAGAGGGTTTGCACATGCACAGTAAATCTGAAGTGTTAAAAGGTCATGAACTACCACACCAGTGAAACATTTCATACATACTTCAATTCACATTACTGCTTAAACTACTTTAACGCAGAAGCGTCCGAGGTGCTTATACCCTGCTAAAATACTCCAGCAGTCCATACCCGAGCGGAAAGAGCCGTGGATATGAATCCAGATGAGACTGCGTTGCATTCGGCTTGAGTGTGTGATCCTCCGCCGCGGGGAGAGCAGCTCTCTCTCAGCCAGCCAGCATCATCCAGACCGCTATCTTCCGCCGACTGACCCCAAAAACACACACATGTGCGGTGTGCATGAATATGCATGAAAGAAACGAGTTGAAAAGAGACCAGACGGACATGTCGAGCTCCTACATGGCGATATAAAACGATTGGTTACATACAAGAGGTGGAGAAACAGCCTTACCTTGCGTCATGATCAATAAAACATTTAGCGCTTCATCTATACGAAATGATTCCTAATGTTTTTTCTGTACTTGCATTTGTTGATTTCTCAATTCAAAAAAGTACTGACATGCAGAAACATGTGAATTAACAGTGTTATCCTATTCAAAAATATGATTTAATATGCCTGAATTAATTAAGTTTATAGCTTCTGAAGGTAATGATCGATCAATTTCACAGTTTACAACTGACAGTAAAAAATGAAGACAACTGAAGTATAACTACAGTACATAAATATTTAATGCATATTTAAAAAAGAGTTGATTTGGCACTTATAGTTTGTTTTTAATACAATCTTGCACTATTGTACTTTATATATATTTTTTAGACAATATTGATATTATAATTAAATTACTTATTTTTAGCCCAATTTATTAAATATCTTTTATGCTTAACCGCGAGGTAATGATTATTCAATTTCACTTTTTTTAATGGAGAAATTTACTTAAAAGAAACAAATTACAAAAGCAGCATCTAAAGAAAATGAAGACAATTAGAGTATAATTACATAAAGATTAAATCCAGATT
>NC_056587.1:22502984-22515484 GCF_018340385.1 Cyprinus carpio | reverse complement strand
ATTGTTGATGTTTTTTATTATTTGTTATTGGAAAATAATAAATAATAATATATTTTATTGTATAATTTATATTTTTTATAAAATATTTATACATTTATTATAAAATATATCTTTTAGAATTATAGGTATTTTATAAATATAAAAATTATTATTATTATTGGTTGTAACTACTTCTGTAAAATAAAACAAATGTGTATATATATTATATTTATGTTATTATTATTAAACATTATATAAATTATTCTATTATAAATTAAATAATTTATTATAGAAAAATAATTTACAATATTTTATTAATAATAAATAATAACTCTTATTGTATAATTAATATAATAATAATAATATGATTATTATAAAATATTATTTTATAAATTATTTTATTTATATAATTTATATTATAATAATAATATGATTATTATAAAATATGTATATTTTTGTTGTTTGTTATAGTTTTTTTTTAAATATAAATGTAAAATTTTTGTTGGTTTTTTTTATTTATGTTATCATTATTATGAAATATTATTATTAAATATATATTATATAAATTTATTGGTTGTAATATTGTTTATTATATAAAAATGTAAAAAATTTACAATATTTTATTAATAATAAATAATAACTCTTATTGTATAATTAATATAATAATAATAATATGATTATTATAAAATATTTTTATTTATTTTATAAAATTTATTTTTTATTATTTTATTATTTTATTATATGACATTATTATAAATATATATATATATATGTATATATATATATATATTATATATATTAATTATATTATTATATGACATTTTATAAATGTAAATATAATAATAATAATAATCTACATACAACTGTATATTAAACGTCATCTAAAATTTGAGTTATTGTGTTGGTTAAGAAAAGGCAAAAAAGCCCAAAACCAAATTAATAACAGAAAAAATACAGGAAAACACAGAATCACAAGATACAGATGAAATTTAATCGTAAACTTCAGTTACATCCCAAATAGCTGCATGTAAACTGTGAGCAAACACACATCATATACTGAAAAGCTGCAGAGTTCAGTCACGTTATGCCATTCTTCACAGAAAACTATCTGTTTAATAACACTGACATCATTTACAATTTACATGAGATGCAACAATCAGGACAAAAGGCATTGAAATGTTTCACAGCTGCTAGTTATTAAAGCATGCATGCGGTCTGTAAACGCTTGAACACTGGTGTAAGAGTCACGTTATGATCAGGATCATATGAACACGACACACGTATGAAGCAGATGACTCTCACATGCAAAAGCAAACACTACAGGAGCTCATTTCCACCGATGAATAAAACAATAAAACAGAGACCTTTTCATCTCAGAATTCTGATGCTTTTCTCTGTATTCTGAGTTTATTTCTAGTCTCACGAGTGTATGTGATGTTGTTTATGGTTTCTTTTGTGCCTTTCTCTGCACGGCACATAAACTGTATTTCTTATAGGGTTTGCTGGATTCAATTTTGAACTGTGCAAATGCAAGATGTCCTAAATGTTGAATATAAACCGTGACACAAAGTCCGAAATGTGAGAAAAAAGAAAATCTGAATTGTGAGAAAAAAGTCTGAAATGTGAGATAAAAGAAAGGGTGAGATTAGTGAAAGTTTGAATTTATGGTATGTGAGAAAATAAAAAAAAAAAAAAAAAAAAAAAAAAAAAAAAAAAAAAACAATTTTGAGACAAAAAAAAAATAATACAAAAAAATAATCAGAATTTAAAGATATAAACTTTTTTGATTTTTGATTCAAGATCAGAAGTGCGACAAAAAGTCAGAAATGTGAGAGTAAAAAAATCTAAATTGTGAGGGAAGATAAAAAAATAGAAAATAAATCTGAAAGGTGAGATTAAACAAAATCTGAATTGTGAGACACTGAAATTGAAGAATTGAAAGATATAAACTTTTGAGATTAATGAAATGAAATATTTAGATTTGTTAAAAATGTAATTAATTTAGATTTTAATGTAAAAACTTCAAATGTGAGATGAACTGTGACTTTTGAGATTAATGAAATGAAATATTTATTGTGAGAAAATAAGTCAGAAATGTGATCTTTCTTATTTTAATAATCTTGTTTCCTCCAAGGAATACAAAAATAAATAAATGGGCAATAATGACTATTTTCTCACAACTCTGATTTTTTAAAATCTCATGTTTACGACTTTTTTCTTGCACTTGCAAGTTTGTGTCTCGCAATTATAAGTTATAAACCTGCGTTAAGATTCATCTTAGAATTGCATGAATCTCCTAATTAAAAAAAACAAGTCAGAATTGTGAGATTAAAAGGTTGTAATTACTTGAATTTATATTCGGTGGCTGAAATGAGCTTTCATAAGAAATAACTGAAAACAGCGGCAGCTGATGAACGTCAGAAACAAACACATTAAACATCCTGCGCTTCTCGTACATCATCATCAGATTCTGAATTCAGTCTGGAGAAAACAGCCTTGTCTGCAGAAAGTCAACACCAAACGCCTTTCACAAGCCATTTTACCCAAGTTTGGGGGAGTAAGATATGTATTTATTTATAGAAATTAATACTTTTATTCATCAAGGATGCATTCAGTTGATCAGGAGTGACAGTAAAGACACTAATAATGTTATAAAAGAAAACAGTTTCCACAAAAATATCGTGCAGCACGAGTTTTCAACACTGATATAATAATCAGAAATGTTTCTTGAGCTTTTCACCTTTGACCACGAGAATAAATTACATTTGAACATATCTACACTATTTGAGATAGTGATATTATTTCACATATTACACATTTGATCAAATAAATGCAACCTTGGTGAGCAGAAAACATTCAAACACACACACACACAAAAAAAAAAAAACACACACCAGCAAAATGCACAAAAAGAAAGCGTGTTAAGAGGTAAAAAGGGTAAATTCTGAGTTCATGTTGACTTTAAAATACGTGATTGTTTGTAGACACATTATATATGATATGATAACATAATCTGAAATCAGCTGCATACAGTAAAATACATGAGTGACATATGACAGCACAGTTACGAGTCTCGCGTGACGCACAGCACTGCTCGGGATCTAACCTGGTTAACCAGTCTCTGTAGTTTAACAGCTAACTAAACACAGTATAGTCTTGCGTCTGACCAGACCTGAGCCAGTCCCACCCTTCATCATCTCATCTGACCACACGTGTGCAAAAGCTTCAGAGTCAGGTTTATTTCTCCACGCCGTTGATGCTAGTGTTATTCACAGAGTCCCTCCGTTTCCTGGTAGAAGAGGAAGTTGTGCTGTCCGTCTCAAACTCCCCTGCAGCACAAATGCATTACAATGAGACAGAAAACACTGGTGCATGTGTTTGAGCTGCATAATGCATGCATGCTAAAAAATATCTACAGGCACTGGACATGCTCCCAATTGCATAACTACAGTTTATAGTTTCTGTGTGTATATTGTGCATGGCTTATGCATTGACTACCAGGGCTATTATCATTATCTATAACTAAAACCAATAAAAAAAAATTAATTACTTAAAATATACATTAACTGAAAGAAAAAAGAAATTTTAACTTATTTTATTTCAGCTAGTTCCTAAAGCAAAAAAATAGTAGTTTGTGCACATTTGACAGGATTTTAGACAAACATTTATTTTAAAAATAATACAAATAATACAATACCAAAAATGAAAAAAAAATAATAAATTCAAAACTAATTCAAATTATTTAAAAAATCTAATAAAAATTACAAAATTCAAAACTAATTCAAATTATTTAAAAAATCTAATAAAAATAAAAATTAAAAAAATTATATCTAATAAAAATGAAACATTTTAATTCTGTCAAAATTAAATAAATTAAAAAAATATAAAAAAAAAATATTTCTAATAAAAATGAAAAAGACAAAACAACAACAAAAAAACACCACTAATAAACCTTTATAAATGTTTTAATTTTTTTTTAATAAATTCACAAATCCTTAATCTTTCATTTTTATAATGTGACACATGCACTTATTATACATTAAAAAATAATAATAAACTACAACGTGATACAGAGCACATACAGTGTGCAGTAAGCAGTAGTCTAGTATTAAAAACAGCTTCCGTCTGTCTTCTGCTAGTTCACCACAAGAGGTCAGAACACTACAGCTCAGATCCGTTACCATAATAAACCATTAATAACCAACACATGATGTTTGTTTACCTCTGCATTCAGACTCAGCGTCGTCCGGCTCCGTGCACATACTGTCCTCACACTCCGAGAAGCTCTAGAGAGTCACAGTCTCACATGAGTTACAGCTCAAACCCCTCAACACTGACCCAAACACTGTGTGGATTTCTTTTGTTTTCATTGAGTGTATAAATGACGACGCACCTTCTCTCGGGGCCCGTAGTTCTCCGCGTACCACACCATCCCATACAGACACAGGAACGTGATGAAAGCCTTCAGAGACCAAAACAACTATTCAGAGACAATCTCAAACAATTACACCCATGCAGCGCACGGCTGAGAGCAGGGCTGCTCCATTATAGCAAAAAACAGAATATTGTAATCACGATTATTGATTATGAGTCACATGACCAAAACTTTACAGGAGTGATTCGTTTAAAGATAACGATATTTATCAAATATATATTTTCTGTAAACAAGGTTGCTATGATGTCAACATTTTAGAGACATTTAGAGAAATTTCACAATTCTCAAAACAACAGCAGAATACTAGGGTTACTAATATTAGTAAAAGAAAAAAAAGTCTTCAAAAGTTATTGTCTGTCAGTCAAAAGTTAGTGGAAAAAGTTATGTAAAAAAAAAAGTCTTCAAAAATAGACATACAATAAAACTTTCAGTAAAAAAAAGTCCTCAAAAGTAATTAAACTGTCAAAAGAATTAAACTTTCAGTCAAAAGTTATTGAAAATAATTAAACTGTCAGTAAAAAAAATGAAAATAATTAAACTGTCAGTAAAAAAAAATTAAAGTCCTCAAAAGTTATTCAAAATAGTTGAAAATAATTAAACGTTCAGTAAAAAAAAGTCACTCAAAAAGTTATTAAAAATAATTAACTGTCAGTATACAAAAAAAATAAGGCCTCACAATAAAAATAAATAAATCCATAAAGAAGTCCTCAAAAGTTATTGAAACGAATTAAATTAATACAGAAAAAGTCCTCAAAAGTTACCAAAATAATTCAACGGTCAGTCAGTCATAAAAAAAAAAAACAAAGGGCCCTCAAAAGTTATCGTAACAAAAAAAACTAATTAAACTCAGTAAAACAAGTAATCATAAAAAAAAAAAAAAAAAAAAAGTCAAAGTTATTGAATAATAATTAAAAAAACTACAAGTCCTCAGTAAAAGAAAAAAAAAAAAAAAAAAAAAAAAGGCCTCAAAATAATAAAGTTATTGAAACAATTAAACTGTCAGTAAAAAAAACATACATAAAAAAAAAACGACATCCTCAAAAGTTATTGAAACTAATTAAACAGTAAAAAAAAAAGTCAGTAAAAAAATAAAAAAAAAAAAGTCCTCAAAAGTTATTGAAAATAATTAAACTTTCAGAAAAAAAAAGTCCTCAAAAGTTATTGAAAATAATTAAACTTTCAGTAAAAAAACATACAGTTATTGAGACAATAGGACAAAAAAAAAAAAAAAAAAAACAAAGTCCTCAAAAGTTATGAAATTAATACAATTTCACATATGGCCTCATAGAAAAAAGATGAAAAGCAAAAGCCACATACAATAGAAAAAAGATAGAAATGAAACAAACAGTGCTTACAGCTACTACAGAAACTGAAAAATGTAGTGTAAAACAGCATATTTTGGAATTGTAGTTTTAAACATGTTTCTTATTAAAGCTGCAGACGTCCTTCAGTCGAGACTGTGATTGATTAATTTGTATGTTTCTTTTTGCGGCAGGAATATTAGGCTGCTGTCACTTTAAGAGCTTACACACTGTTCACATCTTCAAGTGAAGAAAACCCACAGGAACTCACCAAACACACAAGCCACAAAAACACATAGAGAACCTGCGTCTTGGAAAACAAGTCCTGTCCAAATTTAACGCAGGCCAGAGCCTCCAGGAAAGCGATCGCCCTGCAGGACACAAAACATTCATATTGGAAAACACTGACAGTGCGATATTTAGTTTTCTGCGATATACATTGCAATGAAATTTCACCAGACGACTTGAATAGCTTTAGAATAATTTAAAAAAGGTTGAGAAATGACTTTCTACACTGATTTTTTTTTTTTTTTTTTTTTTTTTTTGTATCATTGTTGTGTTCATGTATGGTTATAATTATAAAATAATAAAATATTAGTAAAATAATAATCATCATGATTTTATTGTGATTATTATGAAACAAAAATATTAAACTAAATATATTGTAGTAATATTATAAAATAAAAAGAGCAACAAACAAAAACGTTACTGGTAAAAATAATATTTTACTGTTAAAAAAACTACTTAATTTCTTCATTTTCAAACTCTAAACCATCAAGCTTTTATTTTTGACAGGTTGCTGGGAAATAATATTTTTTTTTATTACAATTAAATCTCAGATTGTGTGATTTTGACAACTTATTAGACCTCATATATTTTTAATTATATATATATACACCACACACTGCTACATGCTCCAAACTTGCATCTCAAAAAGATAAATAAATAAAAAAATTAATATAAAGTAATATATAACATAATAATCATCATGATTTCTTCATCACGAGGTGAAAACAGTAGTGCATATATATTATTTAACTAAGTAATAAATCACAGACTGCAATATCGCTTTCTACTTCTACACGTCGTGCAGCTTTGCTTTCTTCTGGATGTTACTTGTGCAACATAAAGCCAGAGGATGGTAGATAAAGTCTAGATGATTTAACCTCGTTGTCTGGTACGAGATAACTCAAGATGTCTGCCACTACATCTAGGTCATATCTGAGATAAAGCAAACCGACAGTCCAGCAGTGAAGCCCACCGGCGGTCACTGCAGCAGCGCATTGCCTGGACCTCAAACACACGCATGACTGAAGACATGCTCCAGATCACGCGAGAGACTCACCCGAACACCCAGCACTGAGTCCCGACCCGCTTGCACTGTGTGTCCGTCAGATAGGCGTAATACTGCCTGCAGAGGAACAGCGTCGTGAATCATCCTCCAACACACGTTACCCCAGAGACCCCCCCCAAACATTTCAATATTTAACAACACGCTTACAGTTCTCTGATTATTTAATTGTCACATGACATGCAAGTAAACAAAGAATATGTTATGTTTTATTTTGACTTTAGATTTTATAAATGCATACAAATTCATAAATCCTGCACACTGCTCAAGCTTACAATCACCACAAAAATGAGGGAAATAAATTATATTATATATAATATATATATATATATATATATATATATAATATATATATATATATATATATATATATATATATATAAAATTAATGTTATTTTCCTCATATCTATATCAAGTTTTTTTTTTTTTTTTTGCTAGTTTATATTGTAATTTCATTCCAACGCAACTATAAATTATTCTGGTTACATTTTAATTTTGATTGTTTTTTTCATTGAAAATTCATTTCAGTTTTATCCATTTTTTTTATCAATTTTAATTCTAAATTTTTATGATTTAATTAATGAATCAGGTGTACAGGCATTACATTTTTATTGGATTGTTTTCACATTAATATTGCTTTTTATTTATTTTAATTTATAGCAATTTTATTTTACATTTTTAATCCATTTTAATTTCACATTTCTATGATTTTATGATTTAATTAATGATTCAGGTGTGTTTTCATATTAAAATTATTCAGGTTACATTTTTATTGGATTGTTTTTTTTATTAAAATTCATTTCAGTTTTATAAAAAAAACAATTTAATCAATTTTAATTCTACATTTTTATGATTTAATTAATGATTCAAGTGTACAGGCATTTTTATTGAATTGTTTTTATATTAATATTATTTATTTTTAATTTTATAGCAACTTAATGTTGCATTTTTTAATCCATTTTAATTTCACACTTTTATGATTTTATGATTTAATTAATGATTCAGGTGTGTTTTCATATTAAAATTATTTAGGTTACATTTTTATTGGATTGTTTTCACGTTAATATTATTTATTTTAACTTTAACCATTTTTATTTTACATTTTTTAATCCATTTTAAGTGTACAGTATGAATTTAATTAATAATTCAGGTGTGCAGGCATCATTTTTATTCGATTTGTTTTTTATATTAATATTAAATTTTAATACCTTTTTATGGTTACTTTTTAATCAAATTTTTTTTGTATTTTTTTTTTATTTAATGAATCAGGTGTGTGGGCATTGCATTTTTATTTTATTGTTTATATTTTTTTTTTATTTTTTATTTTATGTTTTAAACAAACCCTTTACTCTTTGCCATTGATGTTTATCAATTTCCAGTGAATAGAAATCAAGTCCCATCTGAGATTTCTGCAGGTTTTCCTCTCAAACACATCTCGTACCGTACAGTAGGAGCCGTGATGATCCCGATGAACAGAATCCGGCACCAGCTGAGAGCGTGGCATGCTGGGAACACGAAGATGTGCTTCAGGAAGAAGGTGTTCAGCTCCGTCAGTGAGTCAGAGAACAAAATAAACCAATCAAGCAAAGCCACAAAACGAAAACAGGACAAAACTGAGATTGATCACGTTTCTCACAGCAAAGGAATTCCATCTCTAATAGAGTCGACTGCATTCATACATTACCAATATTCAAATAAATCTAAATGCTTTAATGCTTTGGATTAAACTTAATATGAAAAAAACTGTAAGCAAGCTGAATCATTTTGTTACAATTTCAGTGTTATTTTTAGTTTCTTTTAAAACTATTAATGTTAATATTCTAAATTAGAATTTATTTTTTTTCCTCCTCCTTTAAGATAAATTTTGCGAGTTAAAAAATGTTAGTTAATTTAGTTGTTTTTTTCCTTTTCCATTTTTGTCTGATTTTAAATAGTTGTTTATTATTTTTATTTCAGTTTTAGTTTATTTTAGTACATCAAGTTAAAAAAACGGCAACAATTAATTTTTTATTTCACGTACGAAAATGTTTTTTTGAAATGATTCAAACTGATTTTAATTAAAACCCTACATCTGGACAAATTAGTGAAATAAACTAATGAAGAAATAAATAAAATTAATAGTTGCATTGATCAAACATCTAGATCACATTTTGGCAACCATAAGCAGCTGAGATTCCGACCAATCTGATTATAAAAAACATTATATCTTTGCACATCACAGCAAGTCAACTATAAATGCAGTCGTTTCTGTTTTTAGAACCTGACCGACATAAAAAAATTAAGGCAAAATGATCTGAAAACTTTCACAAAAAGCAAGCGAGAGTGGAAATATTGAGATTCCTGATGACAGTGCCTCCTCCTCCGCTTCCCGTCTCTTTAAAAGATCTACGCTTTAAAGGGCCCTCAAGTAGGGAGAGCGAAGGACGCGACCTCCTGATTTCCGCCTCGCCTCTCACACAATAGAGAATGAAAGAGTGGGCCTTTCATCGCCGTGGAAACGGTCTCGGGGGCGGAGACTTCTGTGTCCTCAGGAGTAATCATGTTACACCCATTCTGAACTGGTTAACGCTGTTAAATAGTTATCTTTACGCTGACAATCAAAAATCACTGACTCATTAAGACTGAAACAGTTAGCTTAAGCAGTGTTTAATTAACTGGATTAATTATAGTTAATAATTGGAATTCGATAAACTGTATCACCTGTCATTTAATTAATAACTAAAACAATTTATTAATAATAAGGTTCCATTTGATGATCTAGTCACAGCATTATCCATTAAACAGTGTTAACTGTACCCTAGCTTTAGATTTTAATCATTTATTTAGTAAATGTTGAAATTAACATTAACTGAGATTAATAAATGCTTTATTTAGATTTTAATCATTTATTTTTGCATGTTAAAAAAGATAAAAAGTCATTGCAATAGTGCTACCTAATTAATTATATATTATCACACTATAATGTGTAGACATCTCAAAAGACGACAAAACAAAAACAAACAAACAAAACAAACAAATTATGATGTATTAAAGGAGCAGGTGCGAAATATTGCTAAAAATGGTATTTGATCTACATGCTATTTATCAGGTATTATACACCGTGTAGTCGTGTAATTTGGAAATAGAAAAAATAAATAAATTAAAAAATATATAAAAAAATATAAATTTTGAGAAAGACCAAAAAAATAAAAAATTAAAGATTAAGTGAGAAATATCAATAAATTGGTATTTGATTATATTTATCAATATTTATCACCATGTAGTTTGGAAATAAAATAAAATAAACAAATAAAAATAGGAAAAAAATATAATTTTGAGAAAGACTAAAAAAATGTTTGTTTTGAGTGAGAAATATAGATAAATTGGTATTTTTTTAAAAATATTTATAAATATTTCTCACTATATAATATGGAGAAAGACTCACAAAAATTAAAAGACGAAATTAGAAATAATAATTTAGTATTTAATTAAACATATTGATCAAAATTTCAGACTAAAAAAAAAACAAGATGAAAAACAAAATGAATTTAAAAATTATTAATATTTCTCACCATGTAATTTGGAGACAAAATTAAATTAAATTAAATGAATATAAATACAATTTTGAAAAAGACTCAAAAAAAATGAAAAGACGAAATTAGAAATACTGATAAATTAGTATTTAAATAAATATATTGATCTATTTTTCAGACTCAAAAAAATAATAAGATGAAAGACAAAATTAATTTTATTATATATATAATAAAATTAATTTTGTCTTTCATATTATTTTTTTATAAATATATATATATATAAACTTTGTCCTCCATATTTAATTATTGTTTTGGTTTTGCACAGTGTATTCTGGGATTTGCTCAACTAACTAGGCTTTGAACCGAAACCTAAACTGAGAGGCGATATATTTGATTCAATTACATATAGGTCACTCTCATTAAAAAAATCTATGAAAAACACCCTATTCAAATACAACTTCTTTCCAATCCCTAATATATATTTTTGTTTTTTTTTTAGTATATTTTGAGAAAACTTTTTATCTCTCCCGCGAGAGTTTTTTTGAGTTTTGGGAGACAGCGAGAGATTTTTTGATTTTTTACTTTTATTTTTTGTGATATAGTATATGTTGCTGTATATTTGATTGCAATACACCAAAATTAAAGAATCAAGCCTCTACTTTAAAAAAAAAAAAAACATTTTATAATTCCAGCTTAAAGTTTTTTTTTTTTTTTTTTTTTTTTAATCAACACTTGAATATAGGCAGGTTTCATAAAAATTTATAATTTTGAGCAAAAAGGTGAGAAAAACACATTTTTATCAAAAACTACATCTGGATAATATTCAGTACGATTATCAAAGCATAAATCCCGTAAATGCGCTTCCATAATACCTCCAAAGCTTGTACAGCCACATAATACTTCCTGAATCATCATTTTTTATTTCTTAACTTTTATGCCGGTTTTCATTTATATGCTGTCTATTGTTGATGATCGCATTATTTCTCATATCTGCATCTGACCCAGGAGAGATGGCTGGTTTTCTCCGTCCTGTTCACGTGTGTTTTTGTTCTCGTTCAGAAGATGTGTAATAGCGCCCCCGAGTGTATAACAGTGAAAACAC
The DNA here is from genome assembly GCF_018340385.1 of Cyprinus carpio. Classification (NCBI taxonomy): domain Eukaryota; kingdom Metazoa; phylum Chordata; class Actinopteri; order Cypriniformes; family Cyprinidae; genus Cyprinus; species Cyprinus carpio. The sequence continues at coordinate 22,503,804 of NC_056587.1, read as the reverse complement.
AAAAAGCCGTAACAACTCGTCAATGGCAGGGAAAGAGTTACTAATCAATTTAATTCATAAGACTTTAATGACTTTTATGTTTGAATAACTGGCTGCTAGAGAAGGCCTGACCTGCCAGATGATCATGAACAGATAGACTCCCGTCACTCTCTGTAAGGAGGACTTGGGGTCGAGCCAGCGCACGTATGTCCAGCTGGCCGGCGTATTTTGTAGCGCGGCGCGCTTGATCTTCCCCGTGGTGCTGTGGATGTCTCTGTGCAGCACAAACACACAGCGTCATGCAGCACGTTCAGTCTCAGAAGGCAGTGTTTGAGGGCTTTCTTACTTGATGCTGGCCCAGTGATACGTGCGCATCTCCAGGAAGCGGCAGACCGTCATTCCCAGCCAGATCCCTCCTCCGTTACACAGCAGGATATCCAGGATCACCTGATCCCACCAGCACTCCGCGAAATTCGGAAGAAGATGCATGAAGAACAGCTGCACGGAGAGATTGCTCGGGAGTTATTGTGTGTCTCGTCGACCCACCGAGGATTTCGGCTGTTTCTGCCGCTAGCATGTTTCTAACCAGCAAAGTCAAGCCATAAGAAGCAGTTTTTAAGAAGTTAACTTAAGTAGTTTTAACAATTTTATTATTATATATTGTGGTATTTAATTTAATTAATTGAATTTAATAATTAAATAATAATAATAATTATTATTATTATTAATAATACATAATATTTATTAATTTGTATTTAATTTTTATTATTTTTATTTATTAATTATATTTTTTTATTTGTTTTTATTTTTATTTATATTATTATATTTTTATAATAATAGT
>NC_056587.1:22499642-22502066 GCF_018340385.1 Cyprinus carpio | reverse complement strand
AATTTTATTATGCATTAGATGCATTTGTGGTGCAAAACAAAATAATAGATTTGAATTATAAAGTAATTGTACAATCATGGTATTTGTTGTACTGCCCCCTTTGTTTGTTAGTAAATAATTTACAAATATTTATTTAAATTAAACCAAATAACATGTAATATTTTACTTTAAATTAATTGGACCAAATAAATTTAAAAAACATGTTTATTAAAATGAATTTAATAAAAAAAAAAAAATCGTTAATTTTATTAAACCAAAGTATACCAAATATTTAAATTAAGACCAAATAAAAAAAATAATTATGCACATTTTTATAATAATCATTGTTGTTTAGTATATTTACTGTATTACAGTAAGAAGAGTATGTTTAATTAGCGTTCAAGAATAACAGGCCAGTGCAACAAAAAATTATTAAAACATCTATAACGCATTACTTTCAGTTTAATAATACTACATATAAAGTTTTGCATCACGATTGCTTGGTTTCCTCATTAGTAAGGTGCTTTTATAAATCACCGCACTGATAAATATTAATATAATGCTTACCTTCATGAAAACAATGTGAAAATAATGCGTCACTGTCCATGAAATGTCACAAAAAAAAAATAAGGGGTTCGTAACATGGACAATTTTCTCTATGAATATCTAAAATACTTTTCCCTCTTGTTTCTGGGTATGAACCTGGACAATTTTCATGAGATTTGCCAAAAACAAAAAAAAAAAAAAAAAATTTTGGGGGCATTCATAACATTTAGTGTAATTTTTGCCCCGCTTAAATCCCATATACAAAATCATCCTGTACCCTTGAGACCATCAGTATTGGGTTCCGAAAAACATTACTGGTTGAGCTATAATCTAAATACTATGCATCAGCTGAAGCTATAAATAAGAGGATAGAGAAGTGCAAACGAAAGAATATATCTCCTGAGCACATGAGTCCTCTTCTGCGGCTGGAACTGATCTTCTGTGGTCTGTATCTACGAGAAAGATTGAGTATCGATTACCGCTCTCTCTTCTCTCTCTCTCTCTCTCTCCTTCTATCTCTCTGTTCATCCGGAGCGTTTCACTGCTGCTGTGATAACCTCATCCACAAACAGCTAGCAAACACTGATTCAAACCGCAGCACGCAGGTCACAGAACTACTCTCAGACACCCATCACTACGACAAAACGCATCTTCATTTTTATCCACTGCACGCATGGAAATTAGATTTCCATGTGCAGGCCAAGTTCCTGAGAGCGTGAATGAGATATTCAACGATAACCATCACACCCCATCTGACGAGAAAACACATGTAAAACAGCCTGACGTCTGCAACTTTCCTCCTGGAGCCTCAGAGAGCACAAACTGATGGTTCACAAGGTCATCTCCCTGAGAAACATTAATCCCTGTTACTCACCCACAGACAGAACTCCACATGTCCTTTAAAATAAGAGCTTTGATAAAGAGTATTGGGGTGCGTTTTACAAGAAAATACTATTTTGGGGTCAAAATTTAATGTTTTACTTCGCCTCTCTTGTGGTAATTTGGAAAAATGTTTCCACACCAATTACTTTTTCACTGTGTTATTTCAGCCAAAATTTCATGTTTAATTTATGGAATGCCTTTTCCACCATGGGATTAAAAAAAAGGTAAATGCAACTTTTATCTCATAATTCTAAGTGCATATCTTGCAATTCTTTGCAGATTTATTTTTTCTATGAATTGCAAGAAAAAAAGTCAGAATTTTGAAATATAAATTCAGAATTGTGAGTAAAATTACTGTTTTCTTTGTAAATATTTTTTTTAATTTACTAGCAGTTTCTGAGTAGAAATTTGTATATATTCTTAATTAAGTACAACAGCTTATTTTTTTTGTGAATAAAAAAAATTATGATTACAGAAGAGTGTCACTTTAGAGCAGAGGTGGGCAAACCTCTGCTTTTTAAAAAATAAATAAATAAATAAATAAAGATTGAGGTGCATGGCCAAAACCGTAAATGTTGCATTATGTAAAGAAATAATAAGTAAATATTAAAACAATTAAAAAAATAAACATTTTTAAAACATGTATATATGTGTTTTTTTAATATTAATATTAATTATAATAAATATATTGTCTTCCTTTTTAATGTTTCCCGTTTCAAAAATGTTAAAATAAATACAAATTAAAAAAAAAAAAAAAAAAAATTAATTTACTCCGCAGTTTTCTGAGAGTAGAAATTTGTATATCTTCTTATATTAAGTTACAACCCCTTCTTTTTTTAGTGAATAAAAAAAAAATATGATTACAGAGACGTGTTCTGTTTAGATGCAGAGGTTGGGCAAACTTTTTATTAAAAAAAATAAATAAATAAATAATAAAGATTGAGGTGGTGCATGGGCCACAAATGTTAATTTTGCCTTATGTAAAGAAGTAGAAATAATTAAATATTAATTATTAAA
>NC_056587.1:22482142-22494642 GCF_018340385.1 Cyprinus carpio | reverse complement strand
ACTTGCCGCCACCTATTGGCGCTTTTAATTTCAAATTATTATTATTTTTTTTAAATATTTTAATACACAATTTAAACAAAAAAACTCATGAATACCCATTTATTATAACGTCTCTTTAATGCTTTTCTCATTAAACACAATAATGACTTGATCTTTTGGGGGTAATTTCTCACCCAAAACAGATGTGCAATTAATTGGCGATTAATTTGATTAATTAATCAGCACAACATTTCATTAATTAGATAAAAAAGTCTGAAACACTCGACAGCCCTAGTTAATGTATATTTCGAATGATTTTGTTAGTTTGTGAATAATCCAGCCGTCAGTGATTATCAGGCTTGATTTTCTCGTGGTTTTTAATTTTTTTGTCTCTGGGTTTGGCTCATTTCCCAGCTGCACGCACGACTCTATCTGTCCTGTTGAGTTTTGGGCAACTGAACGTCTGACGACGCATAAAAACATGACAAAGGGCTATAAAAACAAGACGAGTAAATAATTCAGATGCAAAGAGGGTTCAAATTCACGTTTGAGTCTGATTCTGTTTGTATATGGCTATGCAACGAATAATGATAAACAACATTATAACATCCATCCATCTAAAGACTCACATCTCAAGACCCATAACAGACAGAACGACAGACGCAGGACTGACCCTCGCTTGGCTCGTAAACACAGACTGGCTCGACTAAAATCATAATGAATATTCCACTCACAATGCCATGTTTGCAGTGAAATATAAAGAAAAAGAGCAAAATAGTTTGGGCTTTACTTCAGAGACACGCTGTGCAGTGAGTCACAATGAAATCTGGTCATAAACGCCACAGGAAGGGCAGATATAATCAAATGTTCAAATATTTACCATCACTTTGCTGGTGATATATAATTAAGCAACATGGGTTTTAATTGCAATTGGAGAAATGTTAATTAGCTCATTAAGTTTCCTAAAGAGCATGTTATTAGATGAGTTTCACAATCTTTCCTCATTAATCCCAAAGTTTGACCAAATACTACCTTTCCCCTTTCCTCCTCCTCTTTATCTAATATCTTCCCTGGCGTATAATTCCTTCCCTCCTCCCAATAATCCCCGACCCATAATAATAATCCATGCCCTCTTCCAAATCCCACAATACCCATCCCCATTCCCCCTTCCCCCATAAACTACTCCCTCCCCTCCATGCACTGGCCCCTTCCATCTTTCCCTTCCAACCCCAAAGTCCCCCCAAAAGCACGATCCAACCCCTCCTTTCTACTCCTTCCGTCCTACTCCTGCTAAATAATCAATCACTTTTAGAGCCCCCACCTCCCACCATCTTTCCATCCACAAATATCGCATCCGCCCAATTTTTCAAAATAATAATTAATCCACCGATAATAATCGTGCCCTTTTTCCCCATAACATATCCCTTTTTTCCCCCCCAAAGTCCTTTGAAGACCTCCCAAAAATGCACAAAACTTTTCCCCTCGGGGCGTCCTTCCTCCAATCCACCTGATAATAATAAGTGAATAATATAATCCCCCATATAATGCCCAATCCCCCACTTCCACCCTCCTTCCCCTTCCAATATTTTCCTCTTCCCCTTCCAACCCCATTATACGAACCATCCCTTAATAATTATCCCGATCCGTTTTTTTGATGAAATCCCCACAAAATCCCCCCCCTACTCCGTTTAATACTACTACCACTTCAACTGCCCCCACCCAAGACAACCCCACAGCCTCCCCCCTTTCCACATTTAATAGATAAATTAGACGAAATAATAAATAACTAATAATAATAATAATAATAATAATAATCATTATAAAAGTAAAAGCACGAATAAATACACTCTAATAAATAATAATCATGATTATTATAAATATCACTCTTAAGTCACTTTTTGAGGAAATACACAAATCTAATTAATATTATTATTATTATTTTTTTTATGATAATAATTATTATTTTTTAATAATAATAATTTTAGCTTTTTGTTGATATAATATTTTAAATATTAATAATTATTTTTAATTATTACACTTTATTTTAATTTTTTAAGTTTAATTTATTTATATTAATAATAATCATTATTATTATATATATCACTCTTAAGTCCTTTTTGAGGAAATACACAAATATAATTTTATTATTATTATTACGAATAATAATAATAATAAATATTTTATAATTTCCTTTAGAGGACAATGAAAAATATAATTATTAATAGATAATACTTTAGAGGAAATGAAAAATATAATAATAATAATAATAATAATAATAATAATAATAATAATAATAATAATAATGACGACTCTTTAAAATCCTTTCATTGTAAACGCATTATGAATATCATCAAAAAGCTGTGAAATATAGCGGTACACTATCTTTATTGCACAGACATACATCACCTAGTATCAGACATGAGTAGCCTAGTGTGTGTGTGTGTGTGTGTGTGTGTGTGTGTGTGTGTGTGTGTGTGTGTGTGTGTGTGTGTGTGTCAGCACGAGACACGTTAATTACCTGAACTAACGCACACGGTAAACACACTAAAGCTGCCAGACACTCCATAAAACACAAACTCAGCATTTTCACTGCAGTGAACAACAAAGCTTTCATTCAGACGACTGAATAAAGCACGTCGCTGCATGTGTCAGACGTCTGAACATGAATGCAACGCAACCAATCACCGAACCTGATTCTGAGCAGCCAGATCACTGGGTCTTAACAAGTGGGTGTTGAAAACGGAAGGGATGAAAAGCACTGAAATAAAAGCAATGAACTCAAAGTCATGTACGTTAAGCGTTGTTTGTTAAGGGAGGTTTGGTGATGAAGGTGAATTGATGAAGGTCCATTTCATCCGAAGAGATAAACTTGGAGCAGACGGGGCACTTGAAACCTGAGGAGACAAAATCATGCAAAACCTGATGAGTTCATGCCTCTCTCTAGAAGTCTTTCAAAGACGTCCAGTTTACGGCCACAACCTGAGCTCTTAATTACAATAAACTCAACACCATAGCAAAAAATATTTAAACTACTTTATTTAACTATTTAAAAATAAATAAATTAATTAAATGAGTTCATTATTAATGTGAATAATATTAAGGAAATAATGCAATAAAACATCAGCATGTCTCCATCAAATATTTTTCAATTTATAAACATTGTTTAAAAAAGAAGTGGATTATTTTTAGAATCCACTTTTTTTTTAAACAATGTTTAAAAATCATTAGAGATGAGAATAAGAATAATGAGAATAATAATTTAATTGATACATTATATGTATGTATCACTTTAATTATTATTATTATTCTCATAATAATTTAATTGATACTTTTTGTGTTTTTTTTTATTTTTTTATTGTTTTGATTTTATTTTTCTTGTTCCATTGTTAATAATAATAATAATTTTTTGGTTTTTTTTTTTTTTATTTAATAATAATAATAATAATAGTTATTATTATTATTAGCATTTTCTTAATAATAATTGTATTCAATATAAAAAAGGGACTGCACAATTAACTGAAATCTTTAATAATGAGATGATATTAATCATATGCATTTATCACAAACAATATTATTATTATTATTCTCATCACTAATTATTAAAAAAAATGTTAAGTTTTATTTTGCCCTATTTTTATTTACATTATTTATCATTATTGCTATTTTATAATTATTGTTTTTATTACTACTATATTATTAGTAATTGAACTGTAAAATATAAAAAATGAGGCTGCATAATTAATTGAAATAAAACTGAAATCGTTTTAATAATGATATATAATCATAATCATATATACATTTATTATCAATAAATTATTATTATTATTATTATTATTATTATTATTATTATTATATGAATTATCCCGTTTCCATCCAATGCTATTTTTATTATTAATAATAATGTCATGATGTTATATGCTGCATGCACACACATCCAAGGTATAATTAGGCATAAAACACACTCGAAGGCCTCGTTCTTTCCAGGAAACTGATCTGGAAAAACTGGCTACGCAATCTTCAACGTGTGCGTGTGTTTCTCTGGGACGGACACAGCGGGAGCGCGATAAAGAGCTTAAAAAAGACACAACCACTCTGTGTGTGTGTGTGTGTGTTAATCCTTCAGTAGAGGCACACACACACACACACACACACACACGTGAACCCCTGAAGAAACAGACGATCAGCTGAGCAACCTGAAGAGCAGCTCTAGACACAATGCTCACACACAGAGCTGAACTCAGACAGTAAGAGATGAACACTCAGTGATATGATTCACTGGCAGCTGCGGCGGCGTGTGACACCATCGACCCGTCACCACCCCGTGACTAAATGTAGCAGTCGGCTGAATGCAACATGCACTGTTCTGCATAAACGTGCTATTGAGGAACAGAACCGCTTTCACAGTCAAAACTGCTAATTGAGGACCTTACAGAATCTAAAAACATCATAACTGCAATTTGTGCAAAGCTGCTTTGAAGCAATATCCATTGTTTGGCCGAAAATAGCAAACAAAAAAAAAATCTCTTTCAGTGTTTGGAATAAGCGTAAAGGCTGAATAATATGTACCGAACAATGATTAGATCTATCTAACTAAAATAAAACTAAAAGAAAAACTAAAAGAAATTGTACTTGTAATAATGATATTAGAATAATTATTATAATTACTATTATTATTTTTTAAAAATCAGTTTTATTTAGATTTATTTGTGCAGCCCCATTTATTTTACATTCAATTAATTATACCTTTTCCCATACATAATAATGTATTTTTATTATTAATAAAACTGTATTTTTATATTATTATTACTTATTTCAATTAACTGCACAGCCTCATTTTTAAATGTTTTATTTTTATTTAATTAATCATTCTGTTCCATTAATAATAATAATAATAATAATTATTATTATTATAATATTAATAATTTAATATTAATAAATTATTTAAATACATTATTATTATTATTTTTTGGTTATTATTTTTTATCATTTTTTAATAAAATAAACAGTAACTGAAATAAATATATATATATATATATATATATATATATATATATATATAAATTTAATTTTTTTATTGTGAAAAATTGTGCAGTTTTTTTTTTTTTTTTTTTTTTTTTTTTTTACATTCAATGTAATTATTACTTTTTCCATCAACTCCTCGTTTGGGAAACCCTGCATCAGCGGGTGATGTACAGCATGCAAAAACAATGCTAAATGCAAATAATAGAATCCAAATAGCCTTATAATCATGCATTGTTATAGTTTACGCAACATGCAAGTGTGTGATCGAGATATGAACAGACGGTAAGAGTCTGATTTCTCAGAATAATACCAAAGTCAACGATGTTCACCTGCGGCAGGTACACAAAGCTGTAAATGCACGCTTTAAATACGGACCAAAGTGCAGCAGAAACTCGACACCTGCCTCCTCTCTCATTACAGCCGATCCGGTGTTTAATGACTCCAGAAACTGTACGGCGGTCACTAAACACTGAGCGTTATTTACTGAAAACTATTACCGCCGGAGGAGCCCTGAGAGACTCTGGAGGAACAGAGCATTGACCCCTGCTGCTAAATCACCCATCAAACACATCTGTTTTTTTTCATGAAAGAACTGCGTTGGATGAAGTTATTTGTGTGCATGCGGAGTATTGTTTTTTTGTTATGCTTCTTTTTTTTTTTTGATTGTTGAATTATTGAATTTACCAAAAACAAACTAACAAAAAAGGCACAGATCAGCATTTTTGATTTTGAATTTGATTTGAGTTGTAATGCATTTAGAATTTTAAAAAGTAGAATTAAAAATGGAATGAAATTCAAATAATTTATGTATGTAGTTTTAATAAAATATTAAATGTTTTCCAACATATGGAGTATTTTCAGACAAATTAGATGATATTAATAGCCAGTGTTTGAACCTATTTAGCCATCTATACAAGGTTATTACTTGAAAAAAAAAAACCATTCACTGAAATAAAAATATATTAAAAAACTTTTAATTTTAATTTTTTTTTAAATATAATAGAATTTATTTATTTTATATATATATATATATACGTATATACATATGTATACATATATACACACATATATATATATACACATATATATACATATATACATATACATATATATTATATATATATACATATACATATATACATATACATATATAATATACATATACATATATATATCATATACATATATATACATACATATATATATACATACATTATACATACATATATACATACATATATACATACATATATATATACATACATACATATATACATACATACATATATACATACATACATATATATATATACATACATATATATATACCATACATATATATATACATACATATACATACATACATATACATATATATATATCTTATAATATATATATATATATATAATATAATATATACTATATATATATATATATATATATATATTAATTAACTTGACATACTTTAATAACTAAAACTATAATAAAAAAACTATATAGGCACACAAATGACAATTTTTTTTTACTAAAAATTACAATGGAAAACAGAAGATATTATATATATATATATATATATATATATATATATAATATATATATACACACACACACACACACACATATCAAGATTAAAAATATTAATAAACCTACAATAGTATCTCAATACTAAATTAACACTGAACCCAGGCCTCTTCATACATTGATACATTATTAATACAATCTATATTACATTATATTTCATGAATTATATGCAACAAATAATTATAAAAATATGTACATTTTTAAATATTATATAATTGTAAAAATATGTATAATTTATTATAATAATATAAATAATGATTTGATATATTTAAAAATATATAATATACAAAATTTTTCATTAAATTAATGGAATTATACTGATAAATAGATTTTAAAACAAATGTAATATATTTAATAAAATAAAATAAAATAAAATAAAATAAATTAAAACTTGAATTGGAATTCAACTGAATTTTTTTTTTTTTGGTCATTCAAATTCGAATTGCATTTAAACACCTTGTGTGTTGTGGTTAATTGATTCAAATTCACACACATGAATTGAAAGCGAGACCATTTTTTTACAAAATTATTCTAAATTACACACCAAATTAATACCCATGATATATTGAGATCTTATGAAGCGAAACGATCGGTCCGTGCAAGAAACTGAACATTATTTACTACATTTTTTCCTGTAATCCATCATCGGCACTCAAACACAGGATATATTCTGGATGAAAACTTCAAGATTACATCAAAATTAGAATTTTTTATTCGTTATTTTTTATTTTTTTTTTTGATTAAAGATAATAGAAAATATGATTTATTATTTATTGTGTCATAAAACTACAATGCAGCTTGTAAAAGTCCACTGTAAAAGTGCTGGCAGTCGCACCTACTGTATATTTTTTTTTTATAAAACAATATTCTGTGGTGGAGATAACAGTCTGGCAAGTGTCCTACAACACCTACACACTCTTTCATGGCATTCAAAGAGACTTTAATGAGCTATACAAAGCTTCGTATTGTCTACAGGTGTTCACACTCATGCATATTAAAGATCTGTACTGTTTTCTTTCCTGCAGCTACAAAAAAAAAAAGTCATATTCATGATTAAGTCTGCTAATACAAGTTATGTTAAGACAAAAGCTGAAATGACATTAAATATCTGTGCACTTTGTGCATAAATACTAGGGTTGCATGATTGTGGGGGGGGGGGGGTGTACAATTTTAATTCTATCTAAATTTTAATTAGATAAAAATTATGAATTAAAATGCATTTTTTTTAATCCAGTTTTGTTGTGATATTTTAGAGCGCGGCAAAAGTTGGACAAAATTATGTGATCATATATTAATGGTAAAAAAATAAATAATATTAATTTTTAAATAAATTACATTTTTTAAATATATTTTTATTTACTTTTTTACTTACATTTTTTATTTTAATTTTATCTAATTATAATTATTTTATTATAATTATATTATTATTATTAATAATAATAATAATAATAATAATTATTATTATTATTATTATTAACTACAACTACAATATAAAATATAAAAATATTTTATCAAATTAAAAACAAAATAAATATTACTTCTGAAAGATTTCACTGCACAATAAAAAACTAAGCATTTAAGAAAAATTATAATTATTATTATTTTATAATTTATAGATCATCGCAATAAGCCAATAAAATTAATATTTCAGTTTCATTTTGCTTAATCATGCAGCCAATAACAGCTGTATCGGTCAATAACTAGTTAAATATTCCTCATATTTACCCATAACCATAAAAGTGTCATAAAAGTAGTTAATATGACTCATATGCATCATAGGAACTACGTTTGTGACACGTTTATTATGCTTTTAAGAGCTTTACAATAAAAATGCACTTTCCTCTTACAGTTTGGAATAAACCTACTGAGAGACCAACAAACAATGAGGAGAAAGAGGAAATGTACTTCTGTCTGTGCTTCTTGATGCACAAAATTCTGGAACTGGGAACTTTCAGATTTTTTTAAAAGCTGAAGTGGTGCAATCATTTCTACTCATAGCCACATAATGACATGATTCCCCAAACACTCTTCTCATTAGGTGGTCGACCGATTATATCTGGCGTGGCCGATTCATCGGCGCCGATTTATAAGCATTTTTATTGTTATCGGCATCGGCCATTTTCAAAACCGATTTTGCCGATAAAACCCATTTTTATTCTTTGAAATGCGCGATCTGGCACTGATCCAGCCACCTCAGTCAGAGGCCCCCCCCCCCCCCGCAACACCGCTCTGTGGCCTAGACCTAAGACCCGCCTATCGTCCGTCTGATTTTGTTGGGAGTCACGAGCCCTGGCCATATCAATACGGCTTGCCGCGGCTGGAAAAAATGTTCGCTCTCACACACGAAAGCACAGAGCTGCTTCAGTGATCATCATCACACATCAATAAGTTATCTCTCGAAAGGTAAGAATGCAGTAAAACGTTCCTGAAGGTTGCAAATAAATCACTACACTGAAGTTGCAAAACACCTAAATATAATCGATTTATGATGACAAGCCCCGTTCAGTTATTATACTATGTGAATTCCGGTAAATGTCCGCCATTGCAGTGATATGCTTTAACGGATCATCACATCCAGTGCTGATGATAGTGAAACAACTACCTACTTTTCCTCTCACCATTCGGTCAACTTAACGTTATATATTGTGAATAGATTATCAACATTGTGTTGTGTGTACGAATGATTCACTCACTTCTGCCTGCGGTTTTTTTTTTTTTTGTGTGGTTGTTCACATAGCTTCACTGAAACAGCGTCCGTTCCGTTAGGGCTCTTAGTCAAAAAAAATTCGCGCATATTTGGAGAAATATTGCTTTATTCTAACATGATTGCAAAATAATTTATCATACAGATTCAGAATTTCCATTATGCAATTTTGAAGAGCTGAAAGGGCATCAAAGCGCGAGCTCGACGCCCCGACGCGACGCGAGCTCCCTATTTCCTGATTTAGTTATCTCCGCGTGGGGCCGCGCTCTCTCATTTGACTAATAACGCAGGGTGCGATTTGCCGGGGGGTTTCCCCCCTTTCTGGTCTAAATGCATCCCTGCCTCTGCTGAATAACTTTTATCCCCGGTGGGGATAAAAACATAAAGCTGCAAACCCGCTCTGACGTCCAGATCTGAATCAAATGATTCGCGATGCCGCGATCCCCACCGATTGAAGCGCACTGAAACAGGGAAATCATTTTGCGACGCAATGGTTTAACTGATTCGGAGTTTCAAAAAGCTCCGTTGTGTTCTTTGCTTGCTCCGTTGCCTCATGTAATTTGTTTTTTGAATAACCGTGGAACATTAAATCATTACAATTAATAGGCCTAACGTAGGCTTTACACATGCTTTTAATTACAACTGAGATCACACTAAATACAATTTTCCGTCGTATTACTGTGAAAACATTTCATAAAATTTTTCAAAAGCACTCCCCCCCTCTGTTTTATTTCACAAATTCTCACCACCTGCTAATAACCCTATGCTAATGACGGTAAATTGTCAATAATCTCACATTTGCAAACGTTTCTGGATGACGCTGTCCTGTATACTTCCCTAATTTGTATCGCCGTGATATAACAGTCTAAAAAAAAAAAAACAAAAAAACACTCTTACAGTTATGGGTTGTGTGTGAAATTAATGCAATTTGGGTTGCAAATAAACTGCTAAATATAGACACAGATAGATAGATCGATAGATAGATAGGAGATAGATAGATAGGATAGATAGATAGATTACATTTATTTTTCCATTATTTTGTTTTCATTTGTTGCTGTTTAAAATTTGCCCTTTAAGTTTTTACTTAGTTTACGAATGCTGCTGATTTGGATGCTCCCAGCCACTTTTTATGTTTGTTGTTATTATTAATATTAATGTTGTTATTATGAAAACAGTTTCTCAGAATTAAAGATGTGTTAAAATAATTTTAAAGAGAGGTCTGTTGGTCAGAGGCCTTTTTATTCTTAATTTTGACATTAATTTTCATTTTTTACACTAGACACATATCGGTTCAAAATATCGGTTATCGGTCTCCTTGATCGTTAATAATCGGTATCGCATCGGGGGCCCTGAAAAATGCATAGTCGGTCTATCCCTAATTTCTGGACGGCACCCATTCACTGAACAAGAGCAAGTGATGCAATGCTAAATTTCGTCCCAAATTGACGAAGAAACAAACTCGGATGGTCTGAGGGTGAACACATTTAGAGCAAATTTTCATTTTTGGGCGAACTACTCCTTTAAAAACATTAAGGGTCTGAGTAGCATCTACAACTCCAAAAAAAAAAATTCCTTTATTTTTCTAAACCTGTGAGTTAGAGCAGATCAGACGAAAACAGGAATCCTTTGGGTCTGAGCCATCATTAATCATGAGTATATATGCACAATCATTCAGGTAACAGCTGGCTAAACACCAAAATGTCCTTGTTTCAGGAAATCTAATTCGCTTCAAATACTTTGATTTGTTTGTTTTAACTCCGCTGTTTTCATCTTTGGAACTGATCTGCTGTAGAAACAGGGAAACTCTAATTATAATCAACAGATCTCATGCACAGATACTCCAGCTGCTTTATTTGCCCGTCCATAAATATATGGAAGTTTTATTTTTAGTAATAAGATGTTGTTTATGATGTGTTCTTCTTTCTTTTATGTCTCGTCCAGGTGGTTCAACTCCAAAACCACAATGACTTTCTGTTCAACGTGTAATTTAATAAAGAAGAGTTGAAAAATGACATGAGGATGGCAGCTTTTATTTCTGGAAAAATCAATCCTTTAATCCTAGTCAGACTTAAACCTCGGGCTCAGAGCTCAAATGCTGACAAGCAATATTAAGCTAGAGAAAGCATGGCTCATTGACTTTTTCCTCGAGCATATCGGAGTCGTGATGCTTCACATTTTCAGCCTGCCCTGAATAAAGCATCTGATATATGACTCCATATGCACAAGAGTCTCAAAAGAGCCTCTGTGAGCACTTTCTGCAAAACTTTCCAAGCTTTGCAAATAACTTCAGGAGCGTGTTGAGGAATATATGTTATGATTTTTGACTCCATATGCACGTGATCAGCACATGTTAAAACAAGCCTGGGACGAGACCCTCTGCGTCTGAATATGAAGCAGTGCTAGAGCTGGTGATAATGCTAAGCCTTGTGACTAAATTACACATGCATCTCGACATTCAAAATTTTTGGGTCACATTTGTTTGGGTCACATTTCACCCCAGTTTGTGTCACTTGTGACTAAATTACACATGCATATAATTTGAACAAAAAAAAAAAAAAACATCCTCAAGTTCCATTTGCATTTATGCATGTGGCATATGCTTTTGCCAAGAACTTGCATTGCATTACAAGATATAGGCTACATTTTGTCAAAAAAAAAAAAAAAAAAAAATAGTAGGCTTCAAAATTAAAAAAAAAAAAAAAGAATTCTGCAAAATATTTTGTTACATCAGTTTAGTGTGTTTGTTCAATCGCCTTTATCTGAATTACGAGGATAAATAAAAAGTGATAGCATACACCAAAACTAAATTATAGTCAATTACCTCACCCACATGTCGTTCTCCAATTTTATGACTTTTCGTTTTCTTCTAATATTTTTCGAATTTACCTTCTATAAAAATGTTTTCAAATGTTGGGTCCAAGCAACATGGACCCATTCATTTTATGGTTTCTTTTTGATTTTTTTCTTTTTTTTTTTAATCCTTTAATTAGTTATGGATTATGCCACAGCTAAATAATAAATAACAAACGTAATGCCACTTTTTCTAACAGTCTTCCTTTTCCAGAATAAATTTTTTTTTTTTTTTTTTAAAAACAGAATGGTGAGTATGAAATCGCAATTATCTTTTTGATTTTTTTATTGTATTTGGCTGAAAAAAAAAAAAACAATGGTCGAGATATATACTCAAAATTTTCTCACTTTTTTTCATTTAGGA
>NC_056587.1:22415125-22481142 GCF_018340385.1 Cyprinus carpio | reverse complement strand
CATTAAATCCTGTATATAGAACAAATAAAAACAACAATGGATTTAACATCAAAATTGAGCGATCTAATGTTAAAATATATATGTTTTTTTATGTAATCTTCTCCCTTTAAATACTTTGGACAGTTCAAGAATGATTTATGCAATTTTATATTATTAATTTGAAAGAATTAAAAGCAGTTTCATGTCTCGTATTGTTGAACTGATAAGAGATTTAGAAAGTGATTAGTAATGCAATACGTTTTTAAGAGAGTAATAATTAGTCATAAACGGTAATCTAATTACGCATCTGAAGATGTAATTAGTAGTTTTATTAATTAGCATTTAATTTCTTTTTTAGAGTAACCCTAACTTAAGCAACAAAATATTAATATTAATACTTGGAAACAATGATACAATATTTCTCTAGTGAATTTTGGTTGATTTATTTAACAAACTAAAACCATAAAAGGGTAAATCTCAAGAAATCTGTCAAAAAAAAAAATTAATTAAATCACCCTAAAATCATAAAAAAAAATGTAATTATATATTTAATTATAAATATAATTTATTTTTTCTATAAGAAAAAAGAAGCATGTTTAAGAAACGTAATTTCCATTTTTTTATTTATATAATTTACTGTTTATTCATTATTTTTATTATTATACTGAATATTGAACGTCTGTATTATTTTAAATGTATAATACTGGATATTTATTGTTTGAATGTTTGTTGTATTTATGTTCTTATAATATTATAGGAAAATATATATTTTTTAATATTATAACATTATAGTATAATGTACTAATGTTTGTTGCACTACACTATAATATTATTATTAATAATAATTTTATTAAAAAAATATTATTATAAAACATTATAATAATAACATTAAATTATAAATTTTTTTTAACTGGGGGTACAATATAAATTAAACTATAAATTAAATAATAATTTTATAATAATAGAAATAAGCATTATTTAACTTTTTAAAACAAATAATAATAATAATAATCTAAATATCTAATATTTATTGGTTGTTTTTTGTTTTTTTATTGTTTTTTATTGTTTTTTAAATGTATTAAACTAGATATTTTTTGTTTAAATGTTATTTATTGGTTAATGTTAGATATTTAACAGTGTATTATTATTATTATTTTAAATGTATTAATAAATATTTTATTATACTTACTATAATTACTAATCAGTCTCGAAAATTTCATAAATATATCATAATATATTAAGAAAAAAAAACTTTATACTGAAGTTTGAAATCTGTATTATTTTTAAATGTATCTACTGGATATTTATTGTTTGAAGGTAGATATTAGTATGCTCTTATTATCATATAGGATAATAGATATATATATATTTATAGAAAAAGGATTATTCTTTTATTAAAGATAATATATATTATTTTTTATTATATTATGACTTAATATTATTATATTTGTATTATACTAGAATTAAAAATAAATGAAATAATTATTGTTATAAAATTGGTATTATTAATATAATAATCAATCTAAAATAATGTGATAAATGTGTCATACTGAATATTAAATTGGGAGTATGATTTTAAAAAGTAATAAAACTGGAAATTAAATTAAATTTAAAATAAATTATGATAATAACATATTTCATCTGATATCATTGAATAAACAACAATAAGTGTATATTTAACACTATGTATAAATTATAAATTAAAATAAGAGATCAAATGTTTATGATATCTTTAACAAAGATTTTATAGTTGCAACTACAAAATGATTAATGCTTTTAATGATTATTATAGATTTAATACCAATGAACAGGCCCAACTTTAAAATGATTATTGATTATAAAAGCATTAAAATTAATAAATAATAATAAATGGGAATTATGGGTAAAATGTGAGCTTCTGTGATACTTATTGCTATGAGATCTGGCAATAAAAAGTATCTCCTGTTCAAACATTATTTAGAGGCAATTCATTTGTTCACCGTAGTGTTTTAAACAAAGATAGCCAAGCGCCCATGACCCCGGGGAGCACAAACATCAACACTCTGCGAACCCACCTTAGCATCCTCAGATGAAAACCTTCTGTCCTTGTTAGGAAATGATGTCAAAGGTCAGTGGCTTTCCAGACGTCGTGAAACCGAGCAGATCGCCCACCTTCCCTCTTCTTCGTGTTGACGACTGAGATACATGCCTGGAAAAAACAAGATGCATTAAAGCAGAGTTCAGTTGAATTAAAGGGGTACTCCACCCCAAAATGAAAATTTTGTCATTAATCACTAAAAAAACTCTGTTCGTCTTCGGAACACAATTTAAGATATTTTGGATGAAAAACCACGGGGAGGCCTGTGGACCTGTCCCATAAGACTGTAGAAGTAAATAACACTGTCCAAGGTACAGAAAAGGTAATTGAAAGTCTTGTTAGAATACGTCCCATCCTGCCATCCGACGTGCAATCTGGGGTTATATGAAGCCGAGGGAACACTTTTTTAAAAGCGAATAAATTCAAAAAATAAGGACCTCTTTCAACAACACTCCCGCCCCCTCCCTTTGTCAACAGTCTCCTCTGTGTCTCTCCTATCCACCGTCTGCTGCGTATGCTCATTCTGTAATTCACCGCCGCCACAAGGATCGCGCTGTTTATAACTTGTATTATTAGCACTTTTGTTTTTATGTATAATAGGGGATACTTGTGTGACGGATGATTAGGATTTGTTTTATGAGGAAGAATTTCATACTTTTTGTGGGGATTTGACAGTGTTGTATTCTGACGACGACTTTCACACCTTTTATGGACCACGGGTTTTCATCCAAAATATCTTAAATTGTGTTCTGAAGACGAACGAAGCTTTTACGGGTTTGGAACGACATGGGAGTAAGTGATCAATGACAAAATGTAAATTTTGGGATTGAGTAACCCTTTAAGTTTGAGTTGATCAGTTCATTAATCCTGAGAGAGATCGAACCTGCCACCAGCCGAATCGTTCCCATGATGCCACAGATCGGCCGCGTCACCGCTGACGGAGGGACATCCTTCCTCACTCGATGATGAGAAGGATAGGTAGAGTTAACGATGTGGCTTGTATTACCTTCTTCAGTATATATATTTTTATGTATTTTTATATTTATGTATTATAATATTAACAATATTATTATTGTAAATGTAAATGTATTATACTGGATATGTGTTTTTGTATTTATTGTTATTATATTATAGAAAAATCTATCATTTTTATTATATTACACAACACTATAAATGTAATAATAATTTATAATAATAATATAATTTATTTGTATTATTATAAAAATATTACCTTTCAAACATGTATCTACATTAGTATACTACTATATGTATTGATTTCTTCTTAGATATTATTAACTGTCTGTATTATTTTAACTAGTATTTACACTGGATATTTGGACACTCGATGCGTAGGATATTATTATTAAATGTTTTTTTTTAATCATTAATTCCACTATAAATTAGACAATAATTTACATTATGTTGATTATAATAATAATTAACATTAAATATAAAAAATTTTATGCTGGTGGAATTTTTATTGTTGAAATGCCTAGCCATTAATATTGAGTCTTATGATATTATAGGAAAAATATAATAGTGCATTTTGAGTTACATTACACAACCCCACCCCCCTATACATTTAAATAATTATAATAAGATTATTAATTTATTAATTATTATTATAGAATATTACATTTCTCAAAAATGTATATTAGATATCTAAATATTTATTGATTCTTGTTAGATATTTAACTATTAATATTTTAAATGTATTATACTGGATATTTAGACACTGATGCTTATTATTATATTACAGGAAAATATAATCATTTTTATTATATTATATTACAATATAAATTATACAATAATTTACATCATTAATAATAATAATCAACATTACATTTTAAAAAATATTATACTGGATATTTATTGTTGAAAATGTTAGACACTGATTTTTATTATTATATTATAAGAAATATAATGTCAATATCATTTTTATTATATTACACAACACTATAAATTAAATAATCATTTATAATAATAATAATAATATTTTTAAAAAATATTATACTGGATTATTATATTATAAGAAATATAATGTCAATATCTATTATTGATCTTATAAAGAAATTTAATGTCACGATTCGATTTTTATTATATTACAACCACACGATATAATTAGTACAAATCATTTATATATATTTATAATAATAATAATAATATTTTTAAAAAATATTATACTGGATATTTATTGTTGAAAATGTTAGACACTGATTTTTATTATTATATTATAAGAAATATAATGTCAATATCATTTTTATTATATTACACAACACTATAAATTAAATAATCATTTATAATAATAATAATAATAATCTAAATATCTAACAATCAGTTTTAAAAAGTTTATTATATCACTCTTAATATTTATTGGTTAATGTTAGTTCTTATATTTTAGTTTTAAAGGGATTAAACTAATATTTTTGTTGTTTTAAATGTTACACAATGATATTTATTTGCATCATATCATTGGAAAACATAATATAATTTTTATTATATTACACTATAATATTATAATATTTTATTAAGCTATACTATAATTAATAATAATTTGAAAAATAAATAAATATTATTATTATTAATACAATTTTAAAAATGCATTATACTGAATATTAAAAAGTCAGTATTATTTTAAATGCATAATCCTTGATATTTATTGTTAGAATGATGGATAATGGTATTTATGCTCTTATTATATTATAGAAAAATATATAATTATTTTTAGTAATATATTATAATTTACTATAATATTGCACTACACCTTTAAATATTAGTAGAAAAAAAAAACAACTTATAAATGATCCTTTATGATTTATTATAATGATCATTATTATTTATAGCATGATAGTAAAAATGTATTATACTGAATATTTTTTAGGTTAATGCTTCTCAGCAGAATGTATTTTACTTCTAATTGATTTTTCTGTCGTCTGTTTTATTTTTTGTCTGTGAGGCTCATTTCTGTCGGTCGATGGTCGAGGACGTCTCCCGCTCCGTCGTCACAGGTCCTCCATGAGAGACTTCTAAGGAGTCGTGTGTCTGTCGTCTACATCAACAACACACGAAACATTCCTCTCAACGTCGTATACCCTGAAAACAAAAACCCTGAAACCCCCCAGGCTGAAACAACCAGCGCTCGTGCACAAACCATCATTTATCATCATCTACCTCAACATGCATACGTATTACTCTATTTGTGTATTACACTGTAAGTTTAAATTTAAACAAATGCAGATTTGTTGCTAGTTTTGTGGCTTTTTAAAAATGAGTTGAAAATGTAATTTAAATCCTCAAAGGGAACTATTTAAAATTCTTGAAATTCCTCACAGTTTATATTGATTAGACTCCTTTATGTTTATTTTATTGATTTTTTTTTAATAATAATAAATATTATACTATATATATTCTTATAAACATATGATGTATTTTAAAAACTTCAGCTGATATTATTAATTATTGTTGTAATAAAATAAGAATAGATTTGATTTAAATGGTGGTAATTAGTATGTATTTTTTTCATTTTATTTAATTTTATTTTGATTTAATTTATTATTAAACTTTTTGAAAAACGAATTGATTTTATAATTAATAATTAATATAATTTAAATATTATTTTATTTTTTTTATTTTTTTTTTTATATTTTTTTATTGTTAATTATTTTTTTAATTTTTTTGTAATTTATATTGATTATATTTACCTATATTATGTTATTATTTTAATTTTTAAAATTTGCTTTAATTTTTTTTTTTTAAATTTGGCTTTGTATATATATAGTATAGGTATATAGTATATATATATATATATATTATTTTCTGTATGATTTTGGCATTTATTTATTTTTTTAATTTACTTTTACATTTTTCTGTATTTATTATTAGTTATAATGATAGCAAATTTTATATATATTATTTTCTGTATGATTCTGGCATTTATTTATTTTTTTATAATTTGCTTTTTTGTTTCTTTCGTTTTTATTTGTTTTTTTTTTTTGTTATGATGTTTTGTATTTTTTTTTTTATTTTTTTTTTTGGCAGTTATTTATTTTTTATTATTTGCTTTTACATTTTTATGTATTTATTATTAGTTACAATAATAGCAAATATTACATCTATTATTTTATATTTATTATTTTCTGTATGATTTTGGCATCGCAAGAGATCAAGAGGAAGCTGAAGGGAAAAGTCGCCTGCTGCTGAGCATCAATAAACAAGTTTTGTGTAATCTGTGTCTCCAAACACAACAAGCTGCCCACTTAAATAACATTTTGAGAAATAATAATGTCCAAAAACATGCAGTCTAGAGAGACATCTCACTGCAGTGCTGTCCAGAATGCTGTCTGGGTTGGTGTCTAGATTGGTTTTTAGGTAGGCAGATCCGCGGACTGAACATGGTTGAAAGATTGTTGAAGGTCTGCTGGAGTTCTGCTCGAGTCATCTAATAATCGATCACCCCTCATCGATGAGCATCAGAGGGAACTAATACTCACAGGCTGAAGGTGTTGTAGGTGGCCGCCATTTTTCCACCAGTTCGCTCCTGACCTTCGTGACGTGTCACTGCGAAAACAAACCGGAAATGACCTCTGTCTGGAGGACCGATAAAAGTCCCGAGCTGTAATAAAAGTCCCATGTAATATGTTCGTCTCTGATTATTTATGTTTAAAATAAAAAACTATATATGTAATTTATATAAATATACTATTTTATTATTTTTTTTAAACTAAAAAAATTAATGTAATTGTTTATTGTTATTAATAAAAAAAAACACATTTAGGACATCTAGAGTTTAAAAATAAAATAACGATAGAGATTATTCTTAGTTATTTTGTGCATCGAGATGTGTAAGATCAGGTTAGCTGCCATTAAATGTCTATGTAAAATGTAATACGCATTTACTATTTTTGACAAGAAAATAAAGCATGATTTGAAATCTCTTTGCAAGGTGTTGTGTATCGCGTACAATACAATAATAATAATAACTCTTCACAGCAGAACAACCTTTAGAAAAAAAGTCAAAGAACACAAGTTATGAAAAAACACATTCTACGCTTTTATTAAAATATATTTGCAAAATGGTTTCTGTGCTGTCATGAAAAAAAACATGTCATTAAACAAAAAACAAGAGCAGAATGTAATGCATGTGTGTGTGATATCTATGCTTTGATGAACTGTACAGAGAGCAGACGCACAGGGAAGAGTGTCAGAACTATTGCTCTGATCGTACGGTGATATCTGCTGTTTCTCCGTATCTCAAGCAGTTAACAATGACAGGTAACTTTGGTGACTTTCTGACAGATGTGCTACAGTGTGGTCAGTCTGGTCCACTAGAAAGCAGGCTGTGGATCCAGAGAGACGGCGAGTCTGAAGGCCAGAGGAACGTGATCCGTCAGTCCAGCCAGCTGCGTGACGTACGTAAACTCCTCCAGCTCCTGAAACACAGCCAGCACATCAACATTAGTTCACTTCCTTCTGAAGATCCAGCTTCGAAGAGCTCGACACGATCCCAGCCGAGGAATAAGAGTCTGATCTGTGCATCTGTGCTTAAAAACGTAAATACATGTTTATTGTTTTAATAAAATGAGAGATGGTTTTTCTAGATGAGACTCTTATTCCGTTTGTCCCCATTGAAGTCCATTATATGGAGAAAAATACAGAGATGTTTTCTTTAACCCTTTAACTGTCACCCCCCATTTTTTAAAATAGGCATTAAAGTGCACTATCCAAACTTAAATTGTTGTATTTTATGAACACTTTGGAATATAGACCTAAGGTTGGTTTTTAAAGAAGGAAATTAGCAGATTTTGGCAAAAGTGGAATTAAAAAAAAAAATTAAAGTATCAAAAAGTTATAGAAGTTTAAATGTACTCTAAATAAAATGCGCTATATTAATTTTATTTTATTTTATTTATTATAAATATTTTACATAACAGGTTTTACTCTAAAAATGGTATAAAATGTAAAGCCCTCGTTGTTATAATAAGTTATGTTCCAAATTTGAAGTTGATATGAAAAAAATTGATTGAGGTTCCTGTGAGATTTTATTTAGGGCGTCATACCACCAAACAGCCTACTGGGAGCCAATCAAAAACTCCTTTGAATTTTGTTTAATGAAATTTTTCCCTAGATTTCTCTGTCAATTTTACTTCTATCTCAAAATACACCACCAAATATGGAATCCTGGAGACTCAGGGACCTTTCCAGTGATATGTTTGTTGCCAAGATTAATAAAAAGTTTTGATTCTAAAAGACTGTAATGCATTTTGTAATATGACACTTGACTCCGCCCACTAAGGGTGAGGAGACCGCCATAAGATTTTAAAGTACCATTTCCATGGTAACGCAATATCCAATTTCAAAATGGTTTTCACAGGATGAATCCTTCTAAATTTTCAAATGATATATAATTTATGATGATTACTAAAAGATTTTATAGAGAAAACAGACAACAAAAAAAGAGCGCCAAGCGTCCCACAGGTGGGACGGTAACAGTTAAGGGGTTAAAAAGACCAGAAAGACATGAACATCTCGGATAGATGAACCATCAGGAGACTTTTATTCTGGAAGTGAACTAAACCTTTAATTACATTAGTTAACATGAACTAACGATGAAAAATATTTGTAAAAACACATTAGTTCATGATAATTTCAATATTTACTAATACATTTGACAACTTCCATTTTCAGTTTTTTGATGTTTTTGTCATTTTATTTGTTCTTTTTAAATGTTTGTTAATTTTAAAGTTAACATGAAAAAACTTAATAAATCTTAATTAAATTAAATTATTATTAGATTATTAAAATCAAAAGTTAATATTACTTTTTTAGTTTTTATTTTTATATTTTCTTTTTTTATTTTAATTTCAGTTAAAGTTTTAGTAGTTGTATTGTGTGCTTGTCATTTTTATTACTCATTAAATGTCTTTAGAATATTTATTAATATTTTGAATTAGTTTTTAGATATTTTTTTCTTAGTAAAATTAAATTCCAACAATTACTAATATTTCATTAACATCAAAAGTTGCATTTGTTAATATTATCATTTATTTTTTTATTTTTAAATTTTCCTTTTTTATTTTGAACTTCAGTAAAGTTTTAGTTTTTTGTTGTTGTTTTTGTCATTTTTATTAGTTGTTTTTAAATATTTTTGTTTTTTTTTTTTGTTTTTAGATTTTGTTTTTTTGTTTTTTTTTTTTTAATTTTTATTTAAAAATACTTCTGAAGCAATTTATTAATCTTAATAAAATTCAATTCAATCAATTACTATTAGATTATTAAAATCAAAAGTTTTCTGTTAATATTATTTTTTATTTTTATATTTTCTTTTTTATTTTAATGTCAGTTAAAGTTTTAGTCATTTTGTTGTGTGCTTGTAATTTTTATTAGTAGTTACATGACTTTATAATATTTATTAATATTTTGAATTAGTTTTTATTTTATTTTTTTCATTTTAAATTTCATTGAAGCCATCAATGAAAAATACTTTTAAAGCATTTATTAATCTTAATTAAATTCAATTACAACAAAAACTAATATTTCATTAACATCAAAAGTTGCATTTGTTAATATTATCATTTTTATTTTTTATTTTTAAATTTTCCTTTTTCATTTCGAACTACAGTAAAGTTTTAGTTTTGTTGTTGTTTTTGTAATTTTTATTAGTTGTTTTTAAATATCTATGTAGTATTTTTTCATATTTCGAATTAGCTTTAATCTGTTTTCATTTTAAAGTTAACATGAAAAATACTTCTGAAGCATTTATTAATCTTAATTAAATTCAGTTCAAACAATTACTATTACTTTGTTAAAATCAAAAGTTGTCTGTTAATATTATTATTATTTTTTTTATATTTTATTTTTTTATTTTAATGTCAGTTAAAGTTTTAGTAATTGTATTGTGTGCTTGTCATTTTTATTAGTAGTTACATGTCTTTATAATATTTATTAATATTTTTAATTAGTTTTTATATTTTTTTTATTTAAAATTTCACTGAAGTAAACATGAGACATATTTTAAAGCATTTATTAATCTTAATTAAATTAAATTCCATCAACAACTAATATTTCATTAACATCAAAAGTTGCATTTGTTAATATTATCATTAATTTTTTATTTTTAAATTTTCCTTTTTTTATTTCGAACTTCAGTAGTTTTAGTTTTTTGTTGTTGTTTTTGTTATTTTTATTAGTTGTTTTTAAATATCTATGTAGTATTTTTTCATATTTTGAATTAGCTTTAATCTGTTTTCATTTTAAAGTTAACATGAAAAATACTTTTAAAGCATTTATTAATCTTAATTAAATTTAATTGCAACAATTACTATTAGAATATTAAAATAAAACGTTGTCTCTGTTAATATTATTTTTTATTTTTTTATTTTCTTTTTTATTTTAATTTCAGTTAAAGTTTTAGTAATTGTATTGTGTGCTTGTTATGTTTATTACTCATTAAATGTCTTTATAATATTTATTAATATTTTGAATTAGTTTTTATATATTTTTTAATTTAAGATTTCACTGAAGTAAACATGAGCCATATTTTAAAGCATTTATTAATCTTAATTAAATTAAATTCCAACAATAACTAATATTTCATTAACATCAAAAGTTGCATTTGTTAATATTATCATTAATTTTATATTTTTACATTTTCTTTTTCATTTCGAACTTCAGTAGTTTTAGTTTTTTGTTGTTATTTTTGTTATTTTTATTAGTTGTTTTTAAATATCTATGTAGTATTTTTTCATATTTTGAATTAGCTTTAATCTGTTTTCATTTTAAAGTTAACATGAAAAATACTTTTAAAGCATTTATTAATCTTAATTAAATTTAATTGCAACAATTACTATTAGAATATTAAAATAAAACGTTGTCTCTGTTAATATTATCATTAATTTTTTATTTTATTTTTTATTCTAATTTCAATTAAAGTTTTAGTAATTTTATTTAGTTTGCTTGTAATTTTTTTTTACTTATTAAATGTCTTTATAATATTTATTAATATTTTGAATTAGTTTTTATATATTTTTTTTTATTTAAAATTTTACTGAAGTAAACATGAGCCATCAATGAAAAATATTTTAAAGCATTTATTAATCTTAATTAAATTAAATTCCAACAATAACTATTATTTCATTAACATCAAAAGATACATTTGTTCATTTTTTTTTTTGTTAAAGTTCTAGTGATTTTTTATTACTCAACTACAAATGTATTGCTGTTATTAGTTTATTCATTAACTAACATTAACCTCATTGTAAAGTGTTACAAACTCAGAAAGATGGCTACGATCAGCAAACGCACAGTTTTTCCGTGACTGGACACAGCGCTCTCTCGATACAGGAGGTAATCGATCCGGCGGCCCGTCCAGGGCTGATCAGACTCAGGATAGACCAGAGGAACACCTCCGAGCGCCACCGGTGGAGAAATATAGTCCTTACGCAGTTCTTCAGTCTCCAGAGTCCTGCAGAGACGATCAAACATCCATTAGATCACAAAACAGCAAAACCTTCATCTAAAAACAGATGCAAATCTCTCACCGCTGCAGGCTGTCTGGTGTCCTCGTGTTCTCATCGTAGAGCGTGGGATGCTCCAACAGGGTTCCTACAAACAAAACCATCACACGTTTCGTGCTTAAATACTTACATTTGGAATTTCACAAAATAAAATCATTTTTAATTGTAATTACACTTTAATTATTTATGTAAAAACAAAACATACAATAAATATACAATAAATAATAGATGGAAAAAACATCTTAACACCCAAATTAATTTTTATATTTAAAAATAAATAATATAATTAATTAATTAATTAATAAAAAATAACATCCTAATCATTCCCAACCTAAATTTTAAAATTGAAAATGTAAATAAATAAAATTAAAAACACCAACAACATCATAATAGTTTACACCCAACCAGTGTCATTTTTAGTATCACTGAGATACTATTATAGTTTTTATTAATATTTGAAATCAGTTATATTTAAATTTTCTGTTATTTTAATTTGAGTTAAAATATTATATATTAATATATATATATATATATATCTATATATATATAATATATATATAATATATATATATATATAATATATATTTTTTTTTGGTGTTTTAGTAATTTTTTGTATATTTTGAAACGTCTTTAATAAAATTATTATTATATATTGTACGTATCTTTATTGTTTTTATTGTTTTTTTTATTTCTATTTTTTTTTTTTATTTTTTAGTTATTATTGTTGTTTTATGTTTATGTGGTTTTTTTTTTTTTTTAATCTTGTTTTTATATATATATACAATTTTTTTTTTCAGTAAAATTTTATTTTATTTTATTTCAAGTAATTAAATTGTTTTTTAATTATTTTCATTTTAGTTTCAGTTTTAGTTTACTGTAACACTGCATCCAACCTAAATTTTCAAAAAAAAAAAAAAAAAAATACAATTAAAATAAAATTAATTTTAATTAATTAAATAATTAAATAAATTAAATATATATATATATATATATAGATAGATATTATATCTATATATATATATATATATATATATACATTTGCAGTAAAATGTAATTTTATTTTATTACAAGTAATTAAATTGTTTTTTAATGATTTTAATTTTAGTTTCAGTTTTAGTTTACTGTAACACTGCATCCAACCTAAATTTTCAAACTGAAAAAAATAAATACAATTAAAATTAACAACATCCTAACTGTCATATCTAACCAAAATTTTTAAATAAAATAAAAATAAGTTAGCTATTAATTAAATAATACTTATAAAAAAGAAACCATCTTAAGTTTTTATTCAACCACACAACATCAGCTGAGGAACAGAAACAGAAACTTTTCACTCTAAAGCGTAGATTTTCTTTCCCCAAATTGCATTGGGATGCAAATGAACAGTAACTGTGTTACCGATGACCCATGGCTTCTCTCTCCCGGCTCCGGCTCTGCAGGGGTCCATATAGTCCTCAAACACACTGTGGCTTTGCTCCAGTCTGTCGTCTGAAAACACAGACATTAATGAGGCTGTTTTTCCTGAACGACCTCTGCATAAACACTGCTCTGTGTGTTGTGTTATTCAGAACGAACTTGGAGAGCAGTTGTCAAAGTTAAAGTCTCCACAGAGCACATCAAACACCACCATCTCATCTTCTCGTCTGGTCACTGCCTGGAACTCATTGATCCATTTGGTCAACATGTTCAGCTGCTCGAAGCGAATCGCTCCGTCCCCTGAGCAGCAAACACGTGCATATTCAATAATAATAATAATAAAGAAATGCAATTATTTAAATGCATCATTGCAACTCATAAGAGTGCAGCTTTTCAGAATTATTTGAATGCATCATTGCAATTAATTTTTTTTTTATATGTGTCATTATTTATTCATCCTCATGTTGTTCCAAACCTGTATTTGAGAACTAAGATTAAGTTATTTAATTTTATTTAACACTATCATGATGCTTTGTTTTTCTTTGCTTTTGCTGTTGTTGTATGGCAGGGTTTGTGTGCTGATGATGAAATAATTAATTAAATATTTAAACATTAAAAATTTTACTGTTCAAAAACTTTTGACTGCTAGTATATATATATATATATATATATATATATATATATATATATATATATATATTGCATTTAATGTACAATACATTTTCATGGTTTATAATTGCTGTTTTTTATTCCAGCACTATTTTAGTTTTCATTCCGTATTCATTTCAAAAACTATCGGTTGATTAATCGGTTATCGGTCAGTGGAGTCCAACCTAGTTATCGGTATCGGTAAAACCCAATATCGGTCGAGCTCTATTTAGAATGACATGAAGGTGAATAAATAAACAGAATGTAAACTTTTCATGTAAACTATTTCTGTAAATGCATCTTAACACTTGCCTTCAGGAG
Source organism: Cyprinus carpio (assembly GCF_018340385.1). Taxonomy (NCBI): domain Eukaryota; kingdom Metazoa; phylum Chordata; class Actinopteri; order Cypriniformes; family Cyprinidae; genus Cyprinus; species Cyprinus carpio. Next base: position 22,467,189 of record NC_056587.1, on the reverse strand, counting down.
CGTGCAGGTGAGTGCAGTTAATATACCCGACCATTTTCTTCTCACCTTTTCGTAACCCGATTTCCACCTTGTGAGAAAACAATTTCCTTTTTTAGTTCGTTAGTTTCCAGCCCTTATATAAAACGTTCTGGATCAAACTTGACAGGGATAGTTTAGCCAAAAATGACAAATCTGTCATCATTTACTCCTCCACTTGTTCCAATCCTGTATGAGTTTCTTTCTTCTGTTGAACACAAAAGAAGATATTCTGAAGAACGCTGGTCTTAAAGGGACAGCAGCCTATAAATACCTGCTCCTGTCTGTGTCATTAATGATAATCAAACAACAAACAGCTTAATCTATATAGTGAAAACTATCCTGTGTTATTTTACACTTAATTATTACTGAATACCACTATTAGAACTTACTTTATTTGTAACTTTTTTCTACTATAGTTATATCTGCTTGTAATGTATGTTCTTATTTTATTACTGACTGTTCACTTGTAATCAATAATGTTTGAACTTTATTAGATAGGCTAGTAGTTTTTGCTGTGGTATCAATGAGGTACTTAAAGTGCTCTTTAAGTAATAAATGGAAAGCAAAGTTACATTTGTCTGGGAATTTTGCTTTCTAGGTCCAGAACAACTTGACCTAATTTGATAAATATACCTAAAAACAAAAAATTGTTACTTAAAAAAATATATTAAAAAAGAAGAAAACCAGCTCGTTGCTAATTAAACATTTCTCATTTTCGTTTAGTTTAACTTGATGTACTAAAGTTACTAAAATAAAACTGAAATAAGAATAAGTAAAAACTATATAGACATATTTTTAAAATAAATAAATGATAGGATTGTAAAAAGCTATATATTTACCAAAACAACTAGTCAATGGGTTGTATGAACCAGGGTTACTATCATTAACTAAAACGTTTTTTTTTGTTTGTTTTTTTTTACTGATTGACAGATCAGTTTTGTTATCTTTTATTCCATTGTATGGAAAAAAAATACTATGGAAGCCAATGGCTACCATCAACCATTTGGTCAACAACATTCTTCAAAATATCTTCTTTTGGGTTCAGCAGAAGAAAGAAACTCATACAAGATTGGAACAACTTAACGGTGAGTAAGGAGCTGCTCATACAGAACGCAAAACGCAACCGTCATACATGTTCATGTACCACGTATTTACATAGAAAGATAATTGAAAAGTAGCTCACTGGAATGGAACAATGCATTCTGTGTGAACGGCCCCTAACTTGACACGGCGTCTTAAAGGGACAGTTCACCCAAAAATTTAAATGACCCCATGATTTACTCACCCTCAAGCCAACCTAGGTGTGTATATATAAAAAATATCCTCGCTCTCCCAAGCTTTATAATGGCAGTGAATGGGTGTTATTTTTCTATAGTCCAAGAAGATGTCAAATAAAGCACATCCATCCATCATAAAAAGTGCTCCACATGGCTCCGGGGGGTGAGTAAAGGCCTCCTAAAGCGAATCGATGTGTTTTTTTTGCATTTAAAACTTTATAAACAGTAATCTCTAGCTTCCGCTAACTGTCGTACGCGCATTCATTCCGGCGGTTGACAAAGGCGTAGCGTAAGCTCCGGTGAGAATATACTAGTCTCTTGAGAACTGGCGTTTTTTTACAGGAGCAAAGGAAGCAAAGTTTCCGTACTTTAGCAAAGGAAAACCAGTCTCCTCTCGGCTTATATCGAAATACTCCCACATTTTTCTTTATAAATCCTCGTTTTGTACTTCTAATTCGTGACTGGTGTTTTGTTCCACTCTCTCATTTCTCACCATGCCTTACGCTTCAGCTACGTCATCCACCGGAATGAATGCGCGTATGACAGTTAGCGCAATCTAGAGATTACGTTTTATAAAGTTTTAAATAAGGATTTTTTTCTTACAAAAATGCATTAATTCACAACAGGAGGCCTTTATTCAACCCCCAGAGCTGTGTGGGACACTTTTTATGATGGATGGACGCACTTTATTGGACTTCTTTTGGACTATTGAAAAATAACACCCATTCACTGCCATTATAAAGCCTGGAAGAGCCAGAACTTTTTTTAGATAAAACTCCGACTGGATTCGTCTGAAAGAAGAAAGTCATATACACCTAGGATGGCTTGAGGGTGAGTAAATCATGGGCTAATTTTCATTTTTGGGTGAACTAGTCCTTCTAGCGTGTTTACATACAAAAACAATGGAAGAGTAGCGCACTGGAATTAAAAAACGCATTCTGTGTGAACAACCCCATAATGATGACATCATTTTAATTTTTGATGGACTAGGCTATCCCTTTAAATCGGATGTCACACCTTTACAGTGAGCAGTCCTTTGGCAGCCAGAGCGTCTTCTCCTCGTCCGTTGGGAAAGCAGTGATACTCAGCCTCCATCACGGGATAGCGACTAGCCAGGAACAAACCGCTGTTAAAAAACTTAAAAGATGAGCATGTTCCAGCAGGCTGGCAGGCGTAGACGCCGACGTCGTAGAGCACGTGTCCATAGAGCGGACCGAGAGCCCGCGTGAGCTTCAAAGCAGCTCGCTTATCGAAAACCTCCTGGAAACACATAACGTCCACGGAGGACGGGAACAGAGCGGACACTTCCACCGGCACATCCGCGTCCCGTAAGAGTGTCCGAGGCGGATCCTTGTGCTGGTTAGAGTTCTGGTTGCAGCTAGGTTTGGGAAGGTCGTCGGTTTCACGAATATCTTCCAACGGATTGGTCGCGGAAACGTCTATGGATCCGTACGAGGATGGCGCCGGTTGTGGGATCAAACTGCTGGATGGTGTAACGGTGCTGCAGCTGCTGGGAGAATCGACGAAGATACAGATGTGAGGGCGCGTGACACCCTGCACGATGCTTTTCCCGATGTATGCTGCGCGGTTTTGCGTGTGCCCGAGGTTGTTGAAGCGTGCAACACCGTCGGGAAGCATGCACAAGTTTCCCGACAAAAACACGAAACTGACTTTCCCAGACTCTTCCCACCTAGCATTGCGATCCTCCATGGGAATGATCTGCTCCTGATGGTGGTACGCGAACGGCCGGCGTACGGCCTGCAGTGGCACCCATAGCACGAACCCCAGGAGGGCAAACGGCGTGGAGATTATGAACAGGATGAAGAAGAGGACGAAGCCGAAGACGACCTGAAGCGGGTGAAGGTAGCACTCCATTTCGCGCCGCAACATGTGCTCCAGACTGGTGGAGATGCAGACGGCGAGGAGATGGTCCAGGAACCAGAAACAAGGGAAGATCAGACCCCATCCTACGGCATGGAGACCTTCCAGGAAGAAATTGGGGAAAGGAGACTCTCTTAAAGACATGCCTCAGCGCCACGTGCCTCCCAAAGAAACCTTCTCATCTCAGATCCTCCACACAACCGCTGGAACTCTGTAGCAAAATGACAGATACGGTGAAAAACTTGCAATGTTAGGAAAGTGAAAAGCTATAAGTTTACTAGGGATGTAACGATTCAAACGTGTGACAATTCAAATCGGTTGAGACGCTTAACAAATCGTAATTCAATGAAGGGGTAGTTTATATGAATGTATGTCTGAGGGGAACTGACTGTCTTTGGAAAAGTTTAGATGGTATTTTTTCTTTTCATCTTGTCTCTGTATAATGCAAATTAAAGTTCATAAGTGCAGCACTGCTTTGTTTACAGCGGTAACCAAGGAAACGCTTTAAGCTCCACCTGCTGCAGAGTTCATAAGTGCTTTGTTTACAGCGGTAACCAGGGAAACGCTTTAAGCTCCACCTGCTGCAGTGTTCATAAGTGCTTTGTTTACATCGGTAACCAAGGAAACGCTTTAAGTGCCACCTGCTGCAGTGTTCTTAAGTGCTTTGTTTACGGCGGTAAACCGAGGAAACGCTTTAAGCGCCATCTGCTGCGGTGTCCATAAGTGCTTTGTTTACGGCGGTAACCCAAGGAAACGCTTTAAGCTCCACCTGCTGCAGTGTTCATAAGTGCTTTGTTTACGGCGGTAACCAAGGAAACGCTTAAGCTCCACCTGCTGCAGTGTTCATAAGTGCTTTGTAACCAAGGAAACGCTACGACCTGTTCATAAGTGCTTTGTTTACTTAAGCTCCACCTGCTGCAGTGTTCATAAGTGCTTTGTTTACGGCGGTAACCAAGGAAACACTTTAAGCTCCACCTGCTGGCCGAGAGTGAATCTGCGTCTCGTTCAGCTCGTCTGCTGTTTCTGTTTCTGTTTCATGCAGATATGTTTATGTATAGTTTCACAAAACTGTAGTCAAAACATTCTTGTTTTTGCTTCAAATTTCTAAATTATACAATCTAATTTAGATTAAAAACTGCTCATGTTGCATGTGTTCAGTATCTTTGTTTGGATCATGATTAAAATGCAGTGGTTGCCTCTAATTTTAAATGGAAAGACCACAGACAAAGCCTTATTTTATTAATATGAATAGATTTATTTTATTTGTGTTATTTATTTGATTTGTTTTGATTTCTGTTTATTTGATTTCTGAAGATCATGAGACACTGAAGACTGGAGTAATGATGCTGAAAATACAGCTGCACATCACAGAAATAAATTATATTTTAAAATATATCAAAATATAAAACCATTATTTTAAATTGCTATAATATTTCACAATATTACAGTTTTTTTCTGTATTTTTGATCTAATAAATACAGCCTTGATGAGTAGAAGAGACAAGTCTCACTGATTCCAAACTTTTGAACTGGCAGTGTGCAGTATATTTGAAAAGAATTGTTTTTGTCATCTGGAAGCCTTGGTGTGAAATGTAAAAACAAAAACATCAAGCCTCCTCCTGCACCAAAACTATCTCTATCTAATATAATCCAAGTCCTGTGGGTTTAACTCAACTCAACACACAGCAACTGTGACAGAAAACAGCCCTGCCCACATCTACAACAGCACGCGATGAAATGCATGATATGTTATCTAAGAGATGGAAGCTGCTGCATTTCCTCTGATGCACACGCACGCACACACACACACACACACACACACACACACACACACACAGCGAGAGATTAGAAGCTTACATCTGCTCTTAAACAGCATGCAGGATTAATATGTGGATTTAACACTGACACGATCTAATGCAATAATCGATCATCAGTTGCACGTCACTGCAGCATCAGCGCAACAACAGCGTGCATGACGTCATCCTGCACCTGCACCAAATTATCATATTATAATTATTCTCTCTCTCTCTTTCTCTCTCTCTCTATATATATACAAATCAGTCATTCTCGCATCTAAAAACCGGATCCCGGTCAGCAGGGCGGCTGACCGCAGCGGCCGCGCGCTCGTGAAATTCACCTGTCTGTCTGTCTGTCTGTCACTCACCTGACTCGGTTTTCCGGGCGCGACGGTCTTTGTCGTAAACGCGGGCTGATGTTGTGGCTCATGACGGTCCGTCCTTGTGTCGGACAGCTTTCTGAGTCTCTGCTGCCGCTCGCGTCCCGCACATTAGCGATGTTCGATGCTTGAACGAATCGTTCTTTTGAGTCGGTTCCCAGGAAGTAACCGAATGAGCCGGTTCAACCAACTGACGAAGTTTGCCGAGGATTGCCGAGGACTCTGACGAGTGAGTTGCACTTGAACGAGCCTGATGCATAAGGTTCCTTTATAACAAACAAAACAATAGGCTACTGGAGATATTTGCTTATTGTTGTTTTTTTTATTAAGAAGTGGATTTTTTTTTATTAAATGATGGAAAAACCTTAATTTTAGCACGGTTCATTGTGCATGCAGATCATATTGTAAGTTGTTTAAGCGAAATCAAGGAGTTTATAAAACAGGTTTATTCTTTCTTTCTACTTCTTGAATGTTTCAATGATACACCATTGCACTGAGTTGTTAGAAAAGAAATGCGTAGTGGGCGGCATCACTGCTCGATGACGTCAGGAACCGATGACTCGGCTTTTTGAACCGGTTCACTGAGCCGAACTGTCTGAAAAGAACCGATTCGCGGAAATGAATCGGACTTTGCGCGCGCTTCTGCAAAGCCCTTCGCTTCCTGGATGTTTGGGGCCCCGGAGACCCCTGTGCTCTGTGAAGTCAGATAAAACGAGCTACTGTTTGAGGAATCACGTTGAGCAGCATTAAAATATCTCTGAACTTTGTCCAGACTGATCTTGGAGTGCTCTTTTTTTTGTCTAAAGCTACATCATATATGATATAAATATTCATATACAATATATTATGCAAATATTCATTGCGTCTTACTGATATATCAAAAGAATGCAGTGAATATTTATATAATTTATTATTATAAAATGTGAGCAATTTGTTGGTTTTACTGCATTCAGTATAAACATATATTGACATCTCCGAGCTTCAGTTGACATGTTCTCAATATTATTTTAACACTTGTGATGAAGGGAGTCATGAAGGGAAGTTAATAAAATGTAAAGTTTGTGAAGTTTTAGCTTTATTTAAAAAAGTGGCCCATTTTAGCTGATGGACCAGAAACTAAATGGTCTTGAAAACTTAATTGAATATATAAAAGTATTTTTTATTGATTGATTGATTTTCATTTGGACTAGCATCTAAAAAAAAAATACTGAAAATCTGAAAAGATAAAATTCAAGCTGATAAAATATTATTGTTATTATTATTATTATTATTATAGATATTGAATGTATTTATTTGGACTAGCAACTACACAAAAATTATAAAAATCTTGAAGATGTAATTCAGGCTGCCAAAATATTATTTATTTATTTATTAATATATGTATGTATGTATGTATTTATTTATTTATTTATTTTAATTCATTAATCTTTTTTATTTTTATTTTATTTGGACTAGCAGCTACACAAAAATATTGAAAATGTTAAAGATATAATTCAGGCTGCCAAATTATTATTATTATTATTATTTATTAATTATTATTATTATTTTTGGACTAGCAACTACACAAAAATATTGAACATCTTGGAGATATAATTTAGGCGGCCAAAATATTATTATTATTAATCTTTCTACTTTTTTTATTAATAATTCATTTTTTATTTATTTTTATTTTTTATTTTTTTGTTTTTTTGGATTAGCAGATACACAAATATTGATTGTAATTTTTTTTTTTTTTTTTTTTTTATTTTTTTTTTTTATTTTTATTTATTTTGCAAATAAATTATGTTTCTTCATCCATTTGAAATAAAAACACACTTTGGAGTCGATCACAAACGACTGGACTTGGACTCTGATGTTATCAACGGAACGCTTGCAGATGAATGCAAGAAAACAATCTCCAAAACAGTGAGTTCTTTAATAAAAAAAGTCTTTATTCCCTTCTTAAAAGTACAATATAATGCATAAAAATGCAGAACGGATAACATAAACAGAGTGGCAGATGAATCAGTGTATCTGCTATTAATTATATTAACAGCACTGGTCAGAAAAACGAGCACTAAAGCTTCGCATATCACGCTATATATTACAGGACGGTTTAATCACAGTCATCTCTGCATATGAAAGTGGGAAACTAAAGCATTGTTAGCACAGAAGGAAGCACCACACTTCATCTTTAACTGGTCACACGGTGGACTTTTAGCCACGGCTTCTTCCAAAGATTCGCAAAATGTATAAAAAGATCTGAATGATGTCCAGATACAGGTTGAGCGCGGCGAAGACGTGTTCCTCGGGACTCAGGGACAGAGACTTGTTCCCGAGAAGCAGCTGTGTGTCCACGGCCAAGAACTGCAACACAATCAGACGCTCTTTCATTTATTCTGATGCATACGAGACCGAACAAAGCACTTATTTACAGCAAACTTTTTTGGCATGAAGTACCCCTGAGATTTTAAGCTATTAATAAATGCATTTAACAATACATTTACAAAAAAACTTTTTTAAATAATTGTTTTTATTATTTAATAATACATTATTTATTGAAAATTATAATTTATCACATTCTTTTTTTATGATTTCTTATTATTTATTGAAAATTATAATTTATCACATTCTTTTTTTATGATTTCTTTTAATAATAAACCATATATATATATATATATATATATTAACAATAAATTTATTTATTTATTTACCATCATAATGTAACATTTCATTGCATCTTTTAATTTATTTTAATTATTTAAACATTTTTGATTTCAATAATAATATAACTAAATAATGTAAGTAATAAATTATTTATTTATCTTGCATTATAATTGAATACATTTTTAGCATTTAGTATTCAGTTTTTTTGTTGTAAAATAATATATATTAACAATCATTTATTTATTTATTTTACATCATAATGTAACATTTCAGTAACTGTTTTTTTATTTTAATTATTTTAAATGGATCTATTTCAATAATAATATAAATAATAAATTATGTATTTATCTTGCATTATAACAATATTTTTAGTAAGAGTTTTATTTTGATTATTTTTTGTTATTTTTTATTTTAATAATAAACCATTTAGTTACTCATTTTACATTATAATTTAGAATCGTTTAGTAATGTTTTATTTTGCTTGTTAAGTAATTATTTTAATAATACATCATTTATTGAAAATTATAATTTATCACATTTTCATTTTTTTATGATTTATTTTAATAATAAATCATTTATATATATATTTTAACAATAATTATATTTATATATTTTAACAATCATTTGTTTATTTATTTACCATCATAATGTAACATTGCATTGCTTATTTTAATTTATTTTAATTATTTAAAAATTATTGATTTCAATAATAATATAACTAAATAATATAAATAATAATTTATTTATTTATCTTGCATTATAATTGAAAACATTTTTAGCATTCAGTATTCAGTATGTTTTTGTTGAAAAATAATATATATTAACAATCATTTATTTATTTATTTACCATCATAATGTAACATTTCAGTAAGTGTTTATTTTATTTTAATTATTTTAAATGGATCTATTTCAATAATAATATAAATAATAAATTATGTATTTATCTTGCATTATAATTGAATCCATTTTTAGTAAGAGTTCTATTTTGATTATTTTTTGTTAATTTTTTATTTTAATAATAAACAATTTATTTATTCACTTTACATTATAATTTAGAATCGTTTAGTAATGTTTTATTTGGCTTGTTTAGTAATTATTTTAATAATATATTATATTTATTTTTTATTTTTCTTTTGTTTGTTATTTTATTTTTTTTAATTTTTCTTTTTTTTGCTTTATTTTTTTATTTTATTTTTATATTTTTTTATTTTTTATTTTTTTACACTATTTTACATTTCAATTCAATACATTTTATTGAGTGTTTTATTTGTATTGCTTTTATTTAAGAATTATTTATTTTAATTTGACATCCGTATGATTTAATTAATTTTTAGCCTCTAATCAAGCACAGAAGTGTTTTAGAGGAGCGATGACTTACGCAGGTGAAGATCAGCGCTCCCACAGACGCAAAGATGAGGTCCAGGATCCTGTTGTACAGGAAGATGCACAGGATCCCGAAGAACAGCATGACGATGAAGCAGACGAACAGCACGCCGTAACAGGAAGTGAAGTCATATTTGGTCTGTGATTGGACAAGAGACGTTTATTAAAATCAGCTCATGTAGATGAGGGACGAGAATCATATCTCTTGTGCTTCTGATTCTTTTATTACGTTAGTCCATAACTAGAATTTAAGCACTGAACAATACAATAAAAATACTTCAGGAGTATTTTAGCACATCGTCCCTTCACATCAGTGCAGGAGGGGAGGGTTGGTTATTGTTGTTTAATAATAAATAATTAATTAAAAATACTTTATTTGATTAATTAAATATGATGGTTGTTTGGTGAAATATAATATATTTAGCAGTTAATTTAACTTGATGTACTAAAATCATTAAATTTAATAAAATATATAATAAAATATGTATATTTAACATTTATTTATTTAAAGTCAGGGTTAAATAAAACCTTAAAAAACATTTTAATCACTTGAAATAAAAAAAAAGTTAATTTAAATATAATATATTTAGCAGTTAATTTAACTGCATCATTAAATTTAATAATTTAAATTGATGTACTAAAAATCACTTGAATTTAATGAAAAAATATATAGCATAAAATATATATCATTAAATTAATAAACATATACTAAAATTATATATTTAACCATTTATTAAAGTCAGGGTTAAATAAAACCTTAAAAAACATTTTAATCACTTGAAATAAAAAAAAAAGTTAATTGAAATATAATATATTTAGCAGTTAATTTAACTTGATGTACTAAAATCATTAAATTTAATAAAATATATAATAAAAGATATATTTTTAAAATGCATTTATTTGAAGTCAGGGTTGAATAAAACCATAAAAAACATTTTAATCACTTGAAATAAAAGTTAATTTAAATATAATATATTTGGCCGTTCATTTAACTTGATGTACTAAAACCTTTAAAATTAATAAAAGATATAATAAAATATATATTTTTAAAATGTATTTATTTGAACTATTTAGACATATTGTTTTTTAAAGAAAAGAAAATTAAATGACTAAATTACTAAAAATGACTCAAATTAGAAATTAAATTAAAGAAAAATAAATAAATAAATAAAATGAAAAAATAATTCAGTTCCAAATTAATAAAAACTATTTAGACATTGTTAAAAAAGAAAATTACTAAATTACTAAAAATGACTAAAACTACTAATTAAATTACAGAAAATAAATAAATAAATAAATAAAATGAAAAAATAATTAAATTCCAAATTAATAAAAACCATTTAGACATTGTTTAAAAAAAGAAAATTACTAAATTACTAAAAACGACTAAAACTACAAATTAAATTACAGAAAATAAATAAATAAATAAATAAATAAATAAAATGAAAAAAATAATTAAATTCCAAATTAATAAAAACTATTTAGACATTGTTTAAAAAAGAAAAGAAAATTAATATATTACTAAAAATGACTAAAATTTTAAAATTAAATTACAGAAAATAAATAAATAAATAAATAAAATGGAAAAAGAATTAATATCCAAATTAATAAAAACTATTTAGACATTGTTTAAAAAAGAAAATTAAATTACTAAATTACTAAATATGACTAAATTTAGAAATTAAATTACAGAAAATAAATAAATAAATAAATAAAATGGAAAAATAATTAAATTCCAAATTAATAAAAACCATTTAGACATTTTTAAAATGTTATTAAATTAAATTACTAAATTACTAAAAATGACTAAAACTACTAATTAAATTACAGAAAATAAATAAATAAATAAATATTCTGAATAAATTCGATTGAAAACATTCACACAAATTATAAAAGTATATCAGTGATACTAAAATAACACTGGGCAGATGTTATCGACAGTCTTTTGGTTGCAGGACTTGTATTAACATTGCAATTAAAGACACAGAGATCCGACAGTCCTGAAAGTGTCTGGATATTAACACGCTGACCTGCAGAGAGAAGACGATCACCGTGAAGCAGACCAGCACAGTGATGCCGATGGCCATCATCACGATATCAGTATCGTAGAAGCTGGAGATCACACCCACCATGTAGGACATCGCTAGCGTCAGGATGCTCTGAGACGCAAGAGACCACGCATTACAACGCAGCAAAGCAGAATTCACAACGCTTCACATTCAAAAACACTACATGAAAGATTCACCAGAGAAATGAGGTTCCACGGATGCTTCCTGCGAAACTCTCCGCAGCACAGGATCACTATGTAGGGCACTAGGAAGACAATATAGCCGACCCAGTATGTCCAGGCGTTCTGCATCACGAAGAGCTTGACGTGAGGCTCGAAAGTGAAGAGGGCCACGAAGCCGCAGGTCACTGCCAGCTGAAGACTCAAGACCGAAAACACCTGCAGCACACAAACACAACTACATCAAAATTCACTGCTGGCTCTCAAAACTACAACTACTAGAACGAAAAACACTTTCTTTACTTTAAAAAAATGATATAAAACCTTATTTTAAAATAACTAAAACTAAAATAAAAAATAATAAAAAATATATAAACATATAAAAAAATAATAAAAATTATATAAACACAACAACTAAATTTAAAAAATACTCTAAATTAAAAAAATTAAATGTTTCTCATTTTTATTGAGCTTAACTTGATGTACTAAAATAACTAAAACTGGAATAAAAAAATAACAAAAACTACAGAGACGTGATTAATCAAAATGACAAATACGCTTAAAAATATGAATAAAAACTCAACTGAAATTAAAATGAAAAAAATGCAAAAATTTAATTTAGCTAAATTTGATATACTTAAAACTAAAAAATGAGATTAAAAAAAAAAATTATAAAAACTACACAGACACTATTAAAAAAGACAAATAAAATGACAAAAATACATATTACTAAAAATATTACTAAATATTTTTAACTAAAACCAAAAATTCAAATCTAAAACAAAAAAAATATAAAAAAATATTCAAAAAAATAATTCTAATTTATAAACACAGCAACTTCAGGTAAAAAAAATACTCTAAATAAAACTAAAATCTAAAAATATTTAAACTCATTTTTACAGACTTGATGATTAAACTTAAAGAAAACTGGAATAAAAATACACAAATACATCTAAAAATATACGCTTAATAAAAATGAAATAAAAACTCAACTAAAATTAAAATAAAAAAAAAATCTAAAATTTCTAATTTTCATTTAGCTAAATTTTATATACTTAAACTAAAATAAAAATTAATAAAAACTACACAGACATATTTAAAAAAAGACAAATAAAATGACAAAAACACCTAAAAATATTACTAAAATTAATTATTTTTTATTAAAACTAATTGAAATATTTCTAATTTTCATTTAGCTTAACTTGATGTACTAAAATAACTAACAATAAAACTAAAATAAAAATAAATAAAAACTACACAGACATGATTAAAAAGAAAACTAATAAAAATGAAAATTACACCTAAAATATTAATACTAAAATTAAAATGAAAATAATAATCAAAAAATTTCTAATTTTCATTTAGCTAAATTTGATGTACCTAAAACTGAGATTATATAAATAAAAATTATAAAAACTACACAGTCATATTAAAAAAGACTAATAAAATGACATAAATATCTAAAAATATTACTAAAACTTTAACTTAAATCAAAATAAACAAAATCTAAACAAAAAATCTAAAAATATTCAAACGTTTCTCATTTTGATTTAGCTTAACCTGATGTATTAAAATAACTAAAACTAAAACTTAAATAAAAATATATAAAGACTAGACAGAAGTGTTTAAAGAGTAGACTAATGAAGTGATTAAAAATAAAATTTATAAAAATGACGAATACGCTTAAAAATTTGAATAAAAACTCAACTAAAATTAAAATGAAAAAAAATCTAATAAATTTTATATACTTAAACTAAAATAAGAATTAGTAAAAAATGATGAGTAATTTTTTAAACAAAGTACATACACAGTTATTTAAAACAAATGAAAAATAATAATAAAAAAAAAAAGGTTTTTTTATTAATAAAATTTTAATGCTTATTAAAATATTTCTAATTTTCATTTAGCTTAACTTGATGTACTAAAATAACTAACAATAAAATTGAAAAAGGAAAAAATAGTAAAAGCTACACAGCCATAAATTAAAAAACAAATACCTAAAAACATTACTAAAACATAAACTAAAATTAAAATGAAAAATATCAAAATAAAACAAAAAAAATCATTAGAAAAATAAAACCTATACAGAAATTTTTTAAAAATTATAAAAATGACAAAAACGCCTAACAAAACAACTAAAACTTTAATTAAAATAAAATAAAAATAAAATTTTCTAATCAAAATATGCACGTAAACATGGCGCTTTCGGATGAACTTGACCCTTGTTTTGAATCTTTTACTGGTTTGCTCTGCATCAGTGTTTACCTTCCGAATGAACAGTCTTCTGATGGCTTCGTTATCGAGTCCAGAGCCGATGAACTGCTTGTTCTCATAACCTGGAGGAGGATCTCTGTGTCCCGCTTCAACCACCGCCACTTCTTTCACAAAACAACACTTGGTTATGAGCTTATAAACAAAGAGCATACTGTGTGTGAAACCTGCCCCGTGTGATGCCGAAGGTCTCACCGTACGGCTGGTTGTACGCATCGGTGAAGTGTGGAGCTGCTGGAGGATGAGGATGCTGTGGATATCCCGAGCCTCCCTGCCGTACATGGGATTCCCAAAAGCGGTGTGTGGAGGAACGCTAGCATTCGGTCCTCCACGAGGAAGTCCAGCATTATAAGGTGGAGGCATCATGAAGCCCGGCGGCGGCGGCTGATTCACGCTGAACTGAGGGGGGTTTTCCAAACGAGTGTAGCCGTTTTTGTTCTGTGCCATGACTGATCTCAGTTCTGTCAGAAAATAAAATAAAATAAATAAAATAAAAAAAAATTAAATAATAAATAAATAAAATAATAATATATAATTTAAAATATATTTATCATTCAAACTAAATTAAAAATTAATATATATGTATTTATTATAATTCATATGAATTAATATTATTCATATATATATATATATATATATATATATATATTCTCAGTTTATCCAGAATCGTGCAGCTCTAATATACATGTATGCATATTTATTTTCAAGCTATTTTTCAAATAAGGTTTTAATATTAAGTTAATAATAAGTGACTTACAACAAAGTCTGAAAATATATTAGCTGCTCATACATAATGTAAGTGCTCATTCTCCCTGTTTTATTAAACACAAGGGGTCGTTAATGATGCATGCATTTAATTAAGTTACACATTTCTGTAATTTAATTACCTTTTGTTGAATGAATGTGTTTGTGCCACACATAACTAATGAACGTTGTTTACTGACCTGTAACATGCCTGTCCATGCAATAAGTTTAATGTTATTATAGATTATAAAAAGTTTATATATATAATTAAATAAGCCTCCCTGAGAATATATAATAATAAGTTATATATAAAAAAAAAAATAGATTAAATTTAAGTAAATAAGTAAAATACAACATTAACATATATGATGTGGTGTCTATATATTTATATATTTAACAATATATATTTGAATTGTCTACATATTGCAAGATTTGCATTCGGTGAACTCTGGAGCGTTGATGCTCTTAGCCCAGTATAAAATAAATAAATAAAGAAAGAAAGAGAAAGAAAGAAAAGTAGAAAGAAAGAAGAAAAGAAAGAGAAATGAACTATATACTATCGATTAAAAAAAAAGTTAAAATCTATGCCTTTTCATTTTTTATCATTCACCGCAACGAACAGTACATCCTTAAAACAAAAAAAAAAAAAAAAAAAAAACTCTATGCCTTTCCCATTTTTTAATCATTCCCACATTACATCCCTCAAAAAACATATATATTTTTTAAGAAAGAAAGAAAGAAAGAAAGAAAGAAAATACTATACGATTAAAAAAAAAAGTAAAAAATCTATGCCTTTTCATTTTTTAATCATTCACCGAACATTACATTTCCATTTTTTATCATTGCCCCGAACATGTACAGCCCTAACAAAAAACCATATTTTTTTTTTAAAAAAAAAACATAAAAAAATAATCTATGCCTTTCCATTTTTTATCATTCTCGAACATTACATCCCTCAAAAAATAAAAATAAAAAAATCTATGCCTGTCCATTTTTTAATCATTCCAGAAAATTATAAAAAAAACTTCAAAATAAATAAAAAAAATCTATGCCTTTCCATTTTTTTAATTATTCCCGAACATTACAACCCTCAAAAAAACATGTAAAAAAAAAAAAAAAAAAAAAAAAAAAAAAATCTCTATGCCTTTCCATTTTTTAATCATGCCGAACATTACATCCCCTAAAAAAAAAAACCATAAAAAAAAATAATCTATGGCCTTTCCATTTTTTTATCATTCCCGAACATTACGCCCTAAAAAAAACATACTTTTTTTTTTAAAAAAATCTATGCCTTTCCATGTTTTTATCATTGCCAGACTCCCGAACAGTACATCCCTCAAAAAACATATTTTTTTAAAAAAAAAATCTATGCCTTTCCATTTTTTTAATTATTCCCGAACATTACAACCCTCAAAAAAACATGTAAAAAAAAAAAAAAAAAAAAAAAAAAAAAAATCTGTGCCTTTCCATTTTTTAATCATTGCCGAACATTACATCCCTAAAAAAAAAAACATAAAAAAATAATCTATGCCTTTCCATTTTTTATCATTCTCGAACATTACATCCCTCAAAAAATAAAAATAAAAAAATCTATGCCTGTCCATTTTTTAATCATTCCCGAACATTACATCCCTCAAAAAAACATTAAAAAAATTTTAAAAAAAAAAAGGAGAAAAAGGAGAAAAACTACAAAAAGCACAAGTAACACGACATAACGGCGCTTTACCAAGCAATGAAGATAATACTACTATCACATTATTCAGTAGAATTACACGAGTAGCTATTAACACAATAACATAATTTTTTTTAATCCTTCCCGACATTACATCCCTAAAAAAAAAAAAAAAATCTATGCCTTTCCATTTTTTAATCATTGCCGAACATTACATCCCTAAAAAAAAAAAAAAAAAAAAAAAATTTTTTTTAAAAAATCTATGCCTTTCCATCATTTTTTAATCATTCCCGAACATTACATACCTCCTCAAAAAAAAAAAAAAAAAAAATCTATGCCTTTTCCATTTTTTTAATCATTCCCGAACATTACACCCTCAAAAAAAAAAAAAAAAAAAAATCTTAGCCTGTCCATGTTTTAATCATTCCGAACATTACATCCCTCAAAAAAGCATAAAAAAAAAAAAAAAAACAAACTACAAAAAAGAGAGAAAAACGCTAAAAAAGCACAAGTAACACGACATAACGGCGCTTTACCAAGCAATGAAGATAATACTACTATCACATTATTCAGTATGAATACACGAATACACAAATCAGTGTAAAGCTGCGAAAGGTGACACATATTTTCAGAAGAGAGA
Source organism: Cyprinus carpio (assembly GCF_018340385.1). Lineage (NCBI taxonomy): Eukaryota > Metazoa > Chordata > Actinopteri > Cypriniformes > Cyprinidae > Cyprinus > Cyprinus carpio. Next base: position 22,450,255 of record NC_056587.1, on the reverse strand, counting down.
ATCTGAACTTACATTTGGCTGAGGACTGGGAGTAAACCTGAGCTCTGCGCTGTTCACTCGCCAGATGAACTTAAACTTGTGGATCTGAAACAAAAAGATCTGTTTTCTCTGGAAAAACTCCAACTATACTCGCGTGAACGCGCGTCCCGTTTTCTCGGAAGTACAGCCCAGCGCCAGGGTTGCCAAATCCTTTCCAAAAGTCACCCCCAAAAGTCTCAATTTTTTCAGAAAAGTCGATAAAAAGAATTTGAAAATAAAGTACAAAAAGTTCTGTCTGTGTATATATATACAGTCAAAGGTTTTTGAACAGTAAGATGTTTTAATGTTTTTTAAATAATTCTCTTCTGCTCATAATGCCTGCATTTATTTGATCCAAGGCACAGCCAAAGCAGTAATATTGTGAAATATTTTTACAGTTTAAAATAACTGTTTTCTATGTGAATATCTGTTAAACTGTAATTTATTTCTGTGATGCGCAGCTGAATTTTCAGCATCATTACTCCAGTCTTCAGTGTCACATAATCTTCAGAAATCATTCGAATACCTTTTATACAAAGGTTTGGTTAAAGTGAGAAAAAAAACAAAACAAAAAACATCTAGTTCAAGAACAACAACTAAAATGCAGCAAAGTGGAACACAAATAAATATAGCCCTTAAAGGGATACATAAACCTTCCACACTCTCATGCTGTCTCATATGTTTATGACTGAATGTCTTCAGATGAAGAGTTTTAGGGGGAAAAAATCATCTCATAGCATATAACACAAGTGTACAGGACGTCCAGAGATATTGCTTGAAACACCTGGCAACCCTGCCGGTCTTCTGCATTCCACATTGTTTCCAGTTCTTAATACCTTGCTTCCCGATATCACAAGAAAGCTTATGAAATACTTCCCGTAAATAGCATCATTAGGCTATAATAGCATGAATATGTATTTATATATACATAGTTCTGTGCAAATGTGCAAAGGCATTATGTTTTTATATTTTAAAAAATCGTTTTTTGTTTTTTTATTTATTTATTTTTATGTTTTGCTGTTGGTAGGAAATATCAATTTACTTTTCCAAGCATCGGGCACTTAAATGAAAAAATGCTGTAAAATGAGGATGCTTTCAAAACTAATGCCATAAATAGATTTTATTTACCAATTGACTTCTGTTAACTAAATAAAATCTTATTTTTCAGGTATAGCTTTCACAGTTCTTCTGTTCTGCGTTTCACAATTGTTTTGATTATCTTATACATCTGAATCATTAATGCAAAAATACATCTACTGTAGATAAAATAAGTGATGTTTACTGGTTAAAAGACATTTCATATCCAGCAGATGTCAGTGTTTGACAGCATGTTACTGTAAGCAGATTGAAGCATATTCTTGTTTTATTGTGTAATAATTAGTTCTTCAATAAAGAGAAAATGCATTTAGATTGTTATTATCTGTAATATAGAACACCGTTCTTTGTTTTGATCGTTTATTTAGTTTTCGCACATCTATCAAGTTTGAGGTTAAATCAACAATTTGTTCTACAAAACCTGTTTTTAAGGCACCATACTCGAAATTAACTTTTACTTAAATATTCGAAATAACTATAAAAAAAAAATTTAAGTAATATCTAGAACTTTAAAAATATGATATATATATATATATATAGATATAATTATAGAGATATAATATATATATAATCTATATATATATATAAAATCAATAAAACTATAAACTTTAAAATGGCAATAAATACACAGGAAAAAAGTGAGACAAGATACTTTTTAATAAATCATCACAATTATCTGATACACTTTTTTTTTTAAATCAAATTATACTTATTTATTGTGAAACTTCAATCATCTGCAAATGTATTTTCATCAACAGAACATGTTATTGCCTTTTAATACACAAATACTTGGACATAAATTGTGTAGATGCACATACGATCCGTTCTTTCATAAATGTTACGTACATGAAATAACACAAAGGCAACAACAAATCCAATTCAGTGGCATTCACGTCTATTAACCATAATAAAGGCACATTAATCCAGCAGTGTGAACTAATCCTGAAACATAGTGCTCGTAGCTTTTATTTTTGAAAATGTAGTAATAAATATAAAATTAAGCGTTTTGCTATCAGTTAGAGTTTGTGGCTTTAAGGCACAGAGATGCACTAGTGCAAGCTGAACACAGACACATCAAATCCTTCATTCCTTGACTGTCTGTGATCCTGTAAGGCACTTTGTTTGATTTCATCTGGAAGACAAATATATGATAATCTGTCCAACGATACTATATTCTGTGTTTATGAAAATAATCGGGTGTAAGACACACAAGTTATCTGCAGCCTGTGATGCATTTAAAGGAATAGTTCACTCAGTACAAGATACTGATTACTTACAAATCCACCGTTAAGATGTTTTTAACTTCAAATCATTGCGTCCAATCCATAATCCATAAAAACACTTCCTGCAGTGAAAAAGTGCATCTCCTGTTGTCTCTCACATCAAAATCCAGACACATATTTTTAGAGCTGTTTAAAACGCTGCTTGATCTGTGCAGATTTCTCTCCTGATTCACACCAGAAACACTTTTTCACTGGAGGAAGGGTTTATTATGGATTATAAACTCTATGTTATTTGAGTTAAAAACATCTTAATGCTAGATTTGTTTCAGCTTTTGTCTTCTCCAGATGTTAACTGAAGGACTGGAGTGCTGTGGATTATTGTGATGTTTTTATCAGACTCTCATTCTGACGGCACCCATTGCAAGCAATGCAATGCTACATTTATCCAAATCTGACGAAGTAACAAACTCATCCTGGTCTCGGATGAATCAACCAAATTTCATTGTTGGGTAACCTATTCCTTTAAATAAATAACTCACCTAAAAACTAATTCTGTCATCATCTACTCACCCTTATGCTGGTCAAATCCGATTTTTTCCCCGTGTGACACAAAAGCGGAAATTTTATCGATTTGATGTTTAAGCATCTGCATAATTTCCGAACATGATACTTTTACGGTGCTTTAATAACAAACCCAAAATGCTTCCATTTGTGTTGCATTAAAAAAAAAGAAAAGTTTTTAATGACACAAGGGTGAGTAGCCTAAATAATATTCTTGTACACATAAACGACAAACTACAGTGTTCTTTTCCATAATAAATATTAAATACTACAAATAAAATAGCAATAACAGAAGAATAAAAAAGGTATATCAGTTGGTGAAACAGTAAAAAGTGACACAGTCATAAACGCTCCAGCGATCTCACTGCATGCGGTCCGTTTGAAGCTGCTGCGGCTGATACTGAGCGAACGCGGCCGCAGCGGCTCCCGGTGCAGGCGATGCTAGCGGCTGCTGGACGTAACCGTAGCCCGCCGCGGCAGCGACGTAACCCGCGGCGGCCGGCGAGGCAGCATACGGGTACTGATCGTAAGCGGCGGCGGCGGCGGCTGCAGCGGTTGTGGCGGCGGCGGCGGAGTACTGCGCGTACGCGGCTCAGTTGTGGTACGGGTACGGAGAGGCCGAGGCGGAGGAGGGGTGGGGGTGGGGGTTAGGGATGATGGGGTTGGGATGAGCATGCGGGTGCGGGTAGTGAGCGGGGATCCTGAGGGACACAGAGATCATGTGATCAGACTGGGAGCGAGCTGAACATCGACTTCAACATGAAACAGCACAGGGTTATTCACATCAACAATAGAGCATGCTGGGAAGAGTCAATGTGATCAGTAACTCTGTCATTTCACATCAGAAGATGCAACAGGTTTTCAGGGATTTACAGGTGTAAAAGAAAAATGCATTATTGTGAAGCCTATTACTGAAACTATCAATGCAGATGCTAAAAAACAACCACAATGTGCTTCATTTGTGAAATACAAGTAGAATTTTGAACTGAAATTAATTGCTTTGAATATATGAAGGTCACAAATCTGACTTGTAACGTTTGTATCTGTTTTTTTTTTTTTAATGTATCAACCTTTTTTTAATCGAATTGAATCTTGTATCGAATTTAACTGAATATATCTTGTAAACCTTTTACCGATTTTCATTTATTTATTTTTTTTATATAGATTTTTGTTGTATAATCCTTTTAGGTTTTTTAACTGAATTGAAAACTGTCCTAAAAGTGAAATAAATTGAATTTAATATATGAAGGCCTCAACAAATCTGTCTTGTAATTTAATTATTTTATTTAATTTTATTCTTTAACCCTTTTTGGCTTTTTTAATCAAACTGAAGCTTTAATTTAATTGATATGAAATGTATTGAATATACGAAGGTCTCAATAAATGTCTTAGTATCGCCTCTTTTATTTATTTATTTTTAAAAAAAATTTTTTTTTCTTGTCATTTGTTTTGTTATTTTTATATTCAAATGTGAATTTTGAGTTTTTTTTTTTGATTTATATTGTACTAATAAAAAAGAAATAATTTCATGCATACTTAAGATCAAATATGAAATATGAAGAAAAAACAAAAATCAAGGTAAATATTACAGAATATTTTTAAATTCTATTATGTCAAATTAAGCAAAACTATTATTTAACTGTGTGCATTTAAGTCAAATCAGCCATAAGATTAATAAATGATTTACCCAGACATTCATTCTGCTTGCACTTGATGAATCCCAACTCACTAAATGAACGTCATCTTCAGTCATTAATAGTGCTTTCACTAACAGAGTCTTTCTTTAGTTTTTAACGGACCATTTCAGCTCTTGATGATGTTTCAAATGAATGCTGTTATGTTACTGATATATCCTGGCAAATCCATTTCACTTGCAAACTCCGCATTCAAATTACGAGTTCAGGTCATAATATTGCCTAACCTTGCACTCAAATAAAACAAAAATGACAGACTCAATCAATATCACAGCAGAAAAAAACACCCTTCCAAAAAAAGGAAAAGAAAACAGAGCGTAGCTTTGACAGCAATTCTGCAATCATAAACAGGGTCAATGTTACTGACACACCAAACAATCTTGAAAAGAAAGAGGAGAAATCCAGTTTCACACTCGCGTGCGTTCACACGTCACACACACAACGCTTGAAGAGGAATAAGAGAGTGGAAATCTGATAAATACACCACATCTAACGTCCAACTTCTGAAGGGAAAATAAGCAGCAAGCGCTTAAATTGTGTTTTCAGCATCTTTACACTGCAAAGGCAACGGCAAATAAGTAAAATACATTTCACCCCAAAATCAAACGAAAAACTGAATATAAAAAATTACTTAATTAAATTTATTTTTCAGCATCATCAGACTATAAATTGAATATATTTAATTACTTAATTGACTTATATTATAATATAGATATTTTTGAGGAAACCGAGAGGTTCAAATGTGCCTTAGTCCCCAATGCAAAAAAAATAAAATAAATTTACTATAAAGGAGTGTATATGTGATTAGTAAATTAGTATAATATAATAGTATAGATATTTTTTGAATAGTTTGATTTTTAATGCTTTTAAAGGAAGTTTTTGTTCTGTTAGATTTTTGTTTTTTTTTTTGTTTTTAATTAAGCAAAAGCAGTAATATTGTGAAATATTATTACAGTTTAAAATAACTGCTTTCTATTTGAATATATTTTAAAATGTAAGTGATGTGCAAGCTGTATTTTCAGCATCATTACTCCAGTCTTCAGTGTCACGTGATCTTCAGAAATCATTCTAATATGACTGATTTGCCGCTCAAGAAATATTTAGTATTATTATTATTAGCTTGAAAACAGCGGGTAGAATTTTTTTCAGAATTCTTTTGATGAATAGACAAAATCAGAAGAACATCGCCATTTACCTGAAATAGAAATCTTTTACGTAGAGAATATAAATGTCTCTTATCATCACTTTTGATTTAAAGCATCCTTGCTAGAAATACAAAGCAATGAATTTGTATAAATTATCATTTTAGTTACAAAAGCTTTCTTTATTTTTTATATCGAGATAAATGGGCTGATATTAGGTAATCTTTCTATTCATCATCCAAGAAAATCCTTAGAAAAAAAAATTTACTCAGCTGTTTTAAATATTAATTAATAATAATAATAAATGTTTGTTTTTTGAGCATTTCAAATCAGAATGATTTCTGAAGATCATCGGGACACTGACACTGAAGACTGGAGTTAATAAATTACATTTTTAATTTTAACAGATATTCACATAGAAAACAGTGTGATTGTTTTAAATAGTAAACATATTTCAAATTTTTACTGTTTTTTTTGCCGTATTCTAGACCAAATAAATGCAGGAGACTAAAAAAAAAAAAAAACAATTAAAATCACTTTATCTTACTGTCACCTGCTCAAAAACTTTTGACTTGTAGTGTATGCTTGAAAGAAAAACATTCTTCATCTACTAATCCATTTTTTGCATGTTTTTTTTTTTTTCTCACTTTTGACTTCAGCATTGCATCTATAACATCTGTTATCTAAACGGCTAACATTTGCTAACAGGACCTTTAATTTGACAGTGTAAAAGATGCCTGGAGTCATGTATGCTAAAGCTGGAAGTTTAAAGACGAAGCGTTTAATTTCTGAGCCACTAGCAGCCCCGGACAAACTGCAAAAATAATCACCGGTTAAGACCACGTCCATATGTTGCTGGGCAGATTTCATTTGTAATTTTCCATGGCTGAAATGAGTCCTGAGCGGCAAACATGCAAAAACAACAGGTGCTGGTGTTAAATGTGGCCATAGATGAGTTGGGAGTGTGTAACAGGCCATTCCTTACTGTCAGTCCGCTGGAGTGACGGGACGGCTGTGGAGAGGCTATTTCTGTTGCCCTGCTGTCATAAACGGAAAGATGAGCAGCGCTCCTATCATCAACACATGGCCCGACACTTTAACTCAGTCCTGAACCGCCATAAACCACACAACGCATTACTGTGCTTCACAATTCAATCTGGAAGAGTAAAAACGGTCCACTTTAAAACGAATTAGATGCAGTAGCAACAAAGCTCTTTTGATGTAGTTAATCTAGATCACTAGATGACTGGCATGTAGCATTTATGGAAGCTTATTTACAAAATAACAATATATAATTCTTTGCGAATTTTTCATCTCACAGTTCTGACTTTTCTTCTTAGAAAATCTCTCTCACAAAAGTGATTTGTGACTTGTGATCTTAGAATCTAAAATCTAAGATTTTTTTTTTAATTCTCTAAAATTACACCTTCACAATTCCCATTTTTCCCCACAGAAATCTAAAATTACATCTCGCTATTCTGACTCTTTTCTTAGAATTGTATAATTACTTCTTGTAATTCTGACTTTCTTGCCTTTTTTTTCAAAAAAAATCTCATAATTTTGACTTGTTTCCTCATAATTCTAAAATTAGATCTAGTCATTCTGACTTTTTTCCCTCATAATTCTAAAAATTAAATTTCAGAATTTTGACATATCAAAATTCTAAAATTGCATTTCATAATTTTGACTTTCTCAAAATTCTAAAATTACATTTCATATTTCAGGCTTTTTTTAAATTATAAAATTACATCTCATAAATTTTTGAACAACTCTTTTTGACTTTTTTTCTCAGAATTCAAAAATTACATTTTCATAATTTTGACTCAAAATTCTAAAATTGCATATCGTAATTTTACTTTTTTCCGCCAGAATTTTACAATTAAATTTCATAATTTAGGCTTTTTTTTCAAAATTTATAAAATTACCTTTTGTAAATTTTGACGGTTTTTTTTTTTTTTTCCCCTCAGAATTCTATAATTTACATTTCATTCTTCAAACTTTTTTTAAACGTTCTAAAATTACATATGATGATTTTTATTTTTCTTCCCTCAGAATTTTAAAATTACATTTCATTATTCAGGCTTTTTATCAAAATTATAAAATAACATCTCGTAAATTTTGACTTTTTACTTATTTTTACCCTTATTCTATAAAGTACATTTCATTTTTCAAACTTTTTAAAAATTCTAAAATTACATATAATTTTTTTTTTCTCCAATTTTTTTTCTCGCAATTCCAGACTTTTGTTCCCACAGTTGTGAAGTTTATATCTCACAATTCAGACTTTTCTTCTTAGAATGTCTTAGAATCCCAATTCTGATGCGCTTACTCTGATACAAACAATAAAAAACTCACAATTACCTTTTTATATTGTTTAAATACTGTATATTATTAAGTATATAACCATTTTTCTTATTAATCTAACACACCCCTATCAGAAACTTAGATTAGATGAGATTTAATACAAAAGTATCATTATGAACTTGGTAAAAATATAACCTAACCCTGAGCCCTGACTGTGTCATTGTTAAAAATACCCCTGTTACTAAGCCGCAGCGGCAACTTTCTTACTACGAACATATTTTTCTCCTTCATGTCCTGAACATTTGGGGGTTGCCAGAGTTCAGGGCTAATTTAAGCTATTGTAAATCGCAAACACAGGGGCTGATCTCTGGTGTCTCTGAACACCTGTTGTCTCGCGCCGCTCTGAATGTCGTTGTGCTCCACACTAAAGTTCAGCACTGCAGCTGCTCTTCTCTGGGACTTACATTGTCTTTGATTGGGACGAGTTGACTGAATCAGAAGGATAGAAGTAACTGTGTACTGGATCGGTCAGCAGTATGATACAGTGCAAGACTGTGGTTTCCAGAAAAATTCTTTACATGAGTACATGATCATATGCAAACTCAGTGTCACATGCTGTTGCATTTTGAAATGTATTAGAATGAAATGCATAGCTTGGGTTACATTCTAAGCACTGCTGCAAGAGGGGCTATGATGTTATTACAATTAACTAAAACATTTTCATTACATGAAATAAAACAAAATATAAAAATTTATTTTATTTCAGCTAGTTGCAAAGACAAGGCTGTACTTAACTAAAACTGAAAAAAAAAAAAGTTAATATATATATATAGATATATATATATATATACTATATATATATATATATATATATATAATATATATATATATATATATATATGTGTACTTAGTTGTATTTAAAAAAAAAACTAACAAATTAAAACTGAAAATATAAAAATAAAAAACTAATCAAAATAATAATTAAAACTATAATAGTATAAACTTTAACTGAATTTTTTTTACATTTATTTTAGCTTGTTGCCAAGGCAACATTTCTCATTTTCACTTTACATTTACATTTAGTCATTCATCAGACGCTTTTATCCAAAGCGACTTACAAATGAGGACAATAGAAGCAATCAAAAACAACAAAAGAGCAATGATATACAAGTGCTATAACAAGTCTCATTTAGGTTAACACAGTACATGTAGCGATATATAAGTGCTATAACAAGTCTTAAAAAGAAAACAGATAGAACAGAAAAAGAACAGAGCAAGCTAGTGTTAGAGGACTTTTTTTTGCTTTTGATAATAGTATAATAAATAAAAAGAAAACAGATAGAATACAAAAAGATTAGAAAGCTAGTGTTTTTTTTTAAGAAAACAAAGAGCAAATGGATAGAGTTCAAGTTTAAAAGGGAGAAGTGTTTTTTTTATTTTGTAAAGTATAGAAATAGAGTAGAGAGTGCTAGAGTTAGAGGGTCAAATAAAGATGGAAGAGATGTGTTTTTTAGGCCGATTCTTGAAGATGGCTAAGGACTCAGCTGCTGGATTGAGTTGGGCAGGTCATTCCACCAGGAGGAAACAGTTAATGTAAAAGTGTGTGAAAGTGATTTTGTGCTTCTTTGGGATGAACATAAAGCGACGTTCACTTGCAGAACGCAGGCTTCTAGAGGCACATAAGTCTGAAGTAATGAATTTAGGTAAAGGGGTGCAGAGCCAGTGCTGGTTTTGTAGGCAAACATTAATGCCTTGAATTTTATGTGAGCATCCTAACTGGATGGTGAAATTGTGATGAAACAATGGGTTTGCTAGAACCACAAGCAGTTCGGGTCCTTGGCAAGGTTGAGTTGCAGGTGATGGTCCTTCATACAGCAAGAAATGTCTGTTAGACAAGCTGAGATGCGAGCAGCTACCGTCGGATCATCAGGATGGAATGAGAGGTAGAGTTGAGTGTCTTCAGCATAGCAATGGTATGAAAAGCCATGTTTCTGAATGACAGAACCTAATGATGCATGTAGACAGAGAAAGAGAAATGGTCCAAGAACTGAGCCCTGAGGCACCCCAGTAGTTAGATGTTGCGACTTGGACACCATCACCTCTCCAAGATACTTTGAATGACTATCTTTGTAAGACTTTTTGGTAAGGTAAGACTGTGAAGACTTTAGGTAAGGTTGACAGGAGGATCTGGGGTTTAATGTACTAATGTATTAATGTACTGGTTAATGTGGTTAAATCAACTTTATGTACTGAAAAATGGTAATTAAACTATTTAGACATATATAAAAAAATAAATGAAAAAAAGACAAAAACAAACAAATTAATGACCAAAACTTAAATAAAACACAAATAAAAACTATATAATCGTATAAAACTTTAACTGAAATAAAATAAAAATGCAAAAAGTCTTATTGAATAATTTAAAATAAAATAAAAAAACCTTTTGATTCAACATTTAGTGCTTTTTTTAAGATAATCAAAGATTTATCTTTACAAAATATACAAATAACAAAAAGCATGTAGCAGCAAGTACTGATGTTTTGAAACTAACAGTAATTTACCATTCTTTTGCCAAATTTTAAGGCATTATCTCATGCATCCACTGCAAAGAAGCCAGAGGAGTTCATTAAGACAATGTCAGTGAAATTAATTAATCTAAGTTAGATGAAATGAGAGAAAATGTCAAATATACTTGCAATACAGAAAACATTGATCAAAACATTTAAATGAATTTACAATGGACTATTTTACCCAATATCTATGTATTCTGGGTGATATTTGAAAATTTTGCTAGCACTTCTTGTGTTATTTTTGCCTCTTTAAGATGAATTTCGTGTCGTATTCCTCACTTGTAAGATGAATGAATAAATTTAAATGTGTGCTGCTGCGTTTTTTTTTTTACGCTTATTAGAGGATCAAGATTTTAGCTTAGAAATATGATGTTATTATAGTTAACTAAAACCTAAAACATAAAAAAAAAACTTTAACTGAAATAAAACAAAATATACAAATATTTTATTTCAACTACTTGCAAAGGCAATCTGCACTTAACTAAAACTGAAAAAACAACAAATGACAAAAACACAACAAAATAATACAACAAACAAAACTTAAAATGAAAACTATATAAACCGAAAATATAAAAATAAAAAACTGATTCAAAATATTAATTAAAACTATAATAGTATAAACTTTAACTGAAATCAAATATAATATAAAAAACATATATATTTTATTTTAGCTTATTTTATTTTAAAAATATGTTAACACCAAAACTGTATTAAAATCAGCTGAATATTTTATTTTAGAAATATGTTAACACTAAACTGTATTAAAATCAGCTGAATATTTTATTTTAGCTCATTTTATTTTATTTTAGAAATATGTTAACACCAAACTGTATTATATATTAGATGATTTTTTTTATATTTTTTTTTATTTTTTTATTTTGTTAATATGTTAAAATGTATTATATTTTGATGTATGTTTTATTTTTTATCATTTTATTTTATTTTAGAAATATGTTAACACCAAACTGTATTAAAATCAGCTGAATATTTTATTTTAGCTCATTTTGTTTTATTTTAGAAATATGTTAACACTAAACTGTATTAAAATCAGCTGAATATTTTATTTTAGCTCATTTTATTTTATTTTAGAAATATGTTAACACCAAACTGTATTAAAATCAGCTGAATATTTTTAAATCTTATTTTATTTTAGAAATATGTTAACACCAAACTGTATTAAAATCAGCTGAATATTTTATTTTAGCTCATTTTATTTTATTTTAGAAATATGTTAACACCCAACTATATTTAAAATCAGCTGATTTTTTTTTTTATCTTATTTTTATTTAGAGAAATATGTTAACACCAAACTGTATTAAAATCAGCCTGAATATTTTATTTTAGCTCATTTTATTTTATTTTTAGAAATATGTTAACACCCAAACTATATTAAAATCAGCTGAGAATTTTTAAATCTTATTTTATTTTTAGAAATATGTTAACATCAAAACTATATTAAAATCAGCTGAATATTTTATTTTAGCTCATTTTATTTTATTTTAGAAATATGTTAACACCAAACTATATTAAAATCAGCTGAATATTTTTGAATCTTATTTTATTTTAGAAATATGTTAACACCAAACTGTATTAAAATCAGCTGAATATTTTATTTTAGCTAATTTTATGTTTAATTTTAGAAATATGTTAACACCAAAACTATATTAAAATCAGCTGAATTTTTTTAAATCTTATTTTATTTTAGAAATTTGTTAACCATCAAAACTATATAAAATCAGCTGAATATTTTATTTTAGCTCATTTTAATTTATTTTAGATATGTTAACACCAAACTGTATTAAAATCAGCTGAATATTTTTAAATCTTATTTTATTTTAGAAATATGTTAACACCAAACTGTATTAAAATCAGCTGAATATTTTATTTTAGATTATTTTAATTTATTTTAGAAATATGTTAACACCAAACTATATTTAAAATCAGCGCTGAATATTTTTAAATCTTATTTTATTTATCGAAATATGTTAACACCAAACTATATTAAAATCAGCTGAAATATTTTTAACTAAATTTATTTCTTTATTTTAGAAATATGTTAACACTAAACTGTATTAAAATCAGCTGAATATTTTATTTTACGCTCATTTTATTTTATTTTAGAAATATGTTACAACCAACTATATTAAAATCCGCTGTGGGAATATTTTTTAACCTCTTATTTATTTTTAGAAATATGTTAACATCAAAACTATATTAAAATCAGCTGAATATTTTATTTTAGCTCATTTTAATTTATTTTAGAAATATGTTAACACCAAACTGTATTAAAATCAGCTGAATATTTTTTAATCTTATTTTATTTTAGAAATATGTTAACATCAAAACTATATTAAAATCAGCTGAATATTTTATTTTAGCTCATTTTAATTTATTTTAGAAATATGTTAACATCAAAACTATATTAAAATCAGCTGAATATTTTTTAATCTTATTTTATTTTAGAAATATGTTAACATCAAAACTATATTAAAATCAGCTGAATATTTTATTTTAGCTCATTTTGTTTTATTTAGAAATATGTTAACACTAAACGTAGTAAAATCAGCTGAATATTTTATTTTAGCAATCATTTTTATTTTATTTTAGAAATATGTTAACACCAAACTGTATTAAAATCAGCTGAATATTTTTAAAATCTTATTTTTTATTTTAGAAATATGATTAACACCAAACTGTATTAAATCACTGAATATTTTATTTTAGATTGTATTTTAATTTATTTTAGAAATATGTTAACACCAAACTATATTAAAATCAAGCTGAATATTTTTTAATCTTATTTTTATTTTAGAAATAAATGTTAACACCAAACTGTATTAAAAATCAGCTGAATATTTTTTAATCTGTATTTTATTTTAGAAATATGTTAACACCAAACTGTATTTAAAATCAGCTGAATATTTTTGAATTTATTTTCTATTTTAGAAATATGTTAACCACTAAACTGTATTAAATCAGCCTGAATATTTTATTTTAGCTAATTTTAATTTATTTTAGAAATATGTTAACACCAAACTATATTAAAATCAGCTGAATATTTTTAATCTTATTTTATTTTAGAAATATGTTAACACTAAACTATATTAAAATCAGCTGAATATTTTATTTTAGCTAATCTTATTTTATTTTAGAAATATGTTAACACCAAACTGTTTTAAATCAGCTGAATATTTTTGAATCTTATTTTATTTTAGAAATATGTTAACACTAAACTGTATTAAAATCAGCTGAATATTTTATTTTAGCTAAGTTTTAATTTATTTTAGAAATATGTTATACACCAAAACTATATTAACAATCAGCTGAATTTTTTAAATCTTATTTTATTTTAGAAAATAATGTTAACACCAAACTATATTAAAAATCAGCACTGAATATTTTTTTAATCTTAGTTTATTTTAGAAATATGTTACACCACCAAACTATATTAAAATCAGCTGAATATTTTTTAAATCTTATTTTTTTTAGAAATATGTTAACACCAAACTTATTAAATCAGCTGAATATTTTATTTTATCTTATTTTAATTTATTTTAGAAATATGTTAACACCAAACTGTAATTAAAATCAGCTGAATATTTTATTTTTAGCTTATTTTTATTTAAATGTAGAAATATGTCCAACACCAACTGTATTAAATGAGCTGAATATTTTATTTTTTTTAGCTTATTTTATTTGAAATTTAGAAATATGTTTAACACCAAAACCGTATTAAAAGTCACCTGGCATAGAATTGAATTCACAAAGAAGGTTTTGAGAAAAGAGAATCTAAGTCACTGTAAGAAGAAAAGACAAATTAAAGGCAAATGATTCATTAGTAAATATTCAATTAGAGGCACGAGATACACAGCAGCATGCAAGCGTGAGTTGTTTTGTTTTGAGGGAGATCTGAGCCCTTCAACAACAAAATGCCGAAACGCCCGTGTAAATGAAAAAATAAATAAAAAATAAACTCAAACAAGCTGTGCACAATCAACAAATCGAGAAAGAACATGGAAAATGGCAAAAGATAACGACCATCAGCCCGAACCCCCCACGTCTTACCTTATTCACTCATTTCTATTAAAGCACACGGTTTAGCTATAAAAACCACTTCAGATCCAAACGCACACCAAAGCTACTCTCCAAAAACAACAACAACAACAACAACAACAACAACGTCCATGCAAGCTAATCACCATCGTGTTTGAGTCTACCGGTAGCGCTTATGAATTCTGACTTTGTTCGGCTCGTTCACTTCTTAGGTAACGTTAACCAAACGCGAGCCTGTCAGATCAGAGAGAGACAGTAACACTGAGTCACGGCTGGGAAGAGGAAGACACAGACGAAGACTTTTCAGGAGTTAAGCAAATAAAACGCACACAGCATCCACACAGGTAAAATGCAGACGCACACACCTCATAACCTGGCGGAAAGGGGGAGGATACAGTAACGGGGAATGATCGTCCTCACTATCTCTACGACACAAGGAGAACAGCATTATATGACACAGGAATCCATCCACAATGCACAGAAATCAACACACATATCCTTTACGGAGTATTGCAACAGCTAGGAATATGAGGATCACTAATTTATCTTTAAAGGTGAAGCGTGTCTTTTTCAAAGTTAGGAATCAACCTATGAATTATTTACTTCTAATGACTCGAATGTGATACACACAACACCTTTAAAGCAAGGCACTGACAAAACAATTAGTCTAAGATGAGATCTTTTACAACATCATATTTTTACATAAGAGAATGTTGATGGATGTGTGGATGAATGAGAGGATTATTTTAAAGATTATTTTATGTAGATAAAATGTAGATACAAGATTAGGATGAGTTTGTTTCTTCGTCAGATTTGGAGAAATGTAGCATTGCATCACTTGCTCTGCAGTGAATGGGTGCCGTCGGAATATCCTCATATTTATATATTTAACAATATATGTTAAATCGTCTACATATTGCAAGATTTTCATTCAGTGAACTTTGGAGCGATGATGCTCTTAGCCCAATATAAATACATTAAATATGAGACGATTATAGCGTAACGATAAAAATGCATTTATTATAAAAACATAGATTCACTTGAGAAGAGAAACGCTGTGTGGAAAAAAAAAGAGAAAGAATGTAAGAAAAGCTTTTTGTCTTCTCCAGCCTGTGCACTGATGGACTGGATTACTTGTGGATTAATGTGATGTTTTTATCAGACTCTCATTCTGACGGCACCCATTCACTGCAGAGCAACTGATGCAATGCTACTTTCTCCAAATCTGACGAAGAAACACAATCTCATCCTAATCTCGGATGAACTGAGGGTGAACACATTCTCAGCAAATTTTCATTTTAGGGTGAATATTCCTTTAAAACTAATGAAAACTACAAAAACAATATCAACTAGTTGTGTTATACTTACCCATAAGGCCGTTGGATAAAGGTGTGTATTTGGGGGACACCAAATGAAAACCCTGTGAAAAAACGCAACCTTATTGCATTTTTATTTATTTTTTACATTTTAATAATACAAGAAAAAACGCATATAATGACCAAAAGTACAACGTTTTTGAACAGTATGATTTTTAAATGTTTTTTTAAAGAAGTCTCTACTGCTCATCAAACATGCATTTGTTTGATCAGAAATACAGCAAAAGCAGTAATATTGTGAAATATTTTTTACTGTTTAAAATAATTGTGGGGTGTGTGAATGTGTGTTAAAATGTAATTTATTTCTGTGATGCGCAGCTGTATTTTCAGCATCATTACTCCAGCCTTCAGTGTCACATGATCTTCAGAAATCATTTTAATATGATGATTTGCTGCTTCTCAAAAATATTTATTATTATTATTAGTGTGTTGAAAACAGATGAGTAGAATTTTTTTCAGGTTTCTTTGATGAATAGAAAGTTCAGAAGAAATCAGAAATCTTTTTATAACATTCTAAATGTATTTATCATGACGTCTTTTGACCAATTTAAAGCATCCTTACTAAAATAAAAGTATTAATTTCTATCATTTCTTTCCCCAAGAAAATAAAAATAAAATGATACTGACTCCAATGTTTTGAATGTTAGAGTGTATAATGTTAAAAAAGGCCTTTTATTTCAGATAAATGCTGATTTTTATTCATCAAAGAATACTGAAAAAATGCACTCAACTGTTTTAAATAATAATAATAATAATAATAATAAATATTTCTTGAGCAGTAAATCATCATATCAGAATGATTTCTGAAGATCATGTGACACTGAAGACTGGAGTAATGATGCTGAAAATACAGCTGCGCATCACAGAAATAAATTACACTTTATAATGTAATCACATAGAAAACAGATGTTTAAATTGTAAAAATATTTCACAATATTACTGTTTTTTCTGTATTTCTGATTAAATAAATGCAGGTTTGGTGAGCAGAAGTGACCGGATCTTCTTACCCGGCTGCATGATCCGTGGTTTGGCCCCGAGGTACGCCAGGTTGACGTTGGCTTTCCTGCCGTCTATGATGGGGGTTTGGGTCCTTACAGGGCTCTTTCTTCTGCCGCGGCTCGATCAGACATCGTCACCTAAACATACACGAGACGAGGAGCACAAGACAAACTCAGGGTTTTCAGTGATGCCTCCGTGTGGAATGTGACAGACAACAATCAGGGCTATTATAGTGAACAAAAACTAAAGCCATAAAAATACTGCTTTATTTCAGCTAGTTTACAAAAAAAACCTTTCTCATTTTAATTTGGTTTAACTTGATGTATTAAAATAGCTATATTTATATATACATTACAAAAACACAACAAAATCACTAAAAGTTTTACTAAAATATCAAAATAAAACTTATGAATAATATTAATAAAAAGTAATAGACTAACACACACACACACTAAAAATGACTAAATCAGAGGAAAATTATTAAAACTCATTAAAATTAAAATATAAATGGAAAATATAAAAATAAAAACTGGTTAAAAATAATAAAAACTATAACAGTATCTCTGATCTATGAATAGTATCTTTACAAAAATAACACTGATGATTGATAGATAGATAGATAGATAGATAGATAGATAGATAGATAGATAGATAGATAGATAGATAGATAGATAGATAGATAGATAGCTTACAAATCCATAGCCTCTGGATTTCCCCGTTTGTCTGTCAGTAATGACAACAGCTTCCTCGATTTCTCCAAACACCTCAAAGTATTTCCTGAGGCTGGAGTCGGTGGTGTGATACGGAAGACCTCCGACGAAGATCTTGGTGTATGTGGTGTCCTTCTGAGAGCTGTGCATCCTCACGACGACTCAAACAGGGCCAAAGTTTCAGCAGCAGTAACAGAGCTCGGATGATTTGGTATGAGGTAGAAAGAACCGCAGCGAACTAGCGCGTCTGTCAGGAGACAGAACTCAACACGCCGTATGGTTTTGGAGGCTCTCACGCACACGCGGACACAGGCCACGCCCACAGACATTAACGCCCCGCCCACTGTCTGGTCTAACCACGCCCACGCTCAGAATCTACCTTCCCTCAGTGGTTGACCATATTGCTTACTCACTCTCACGTGACTAATGATTAATTTTATCCGTTTAAATGTCAGAATATTTTTGGTGCCTGTTGCCGGTTCAAATGATATACTAAAGCAATGATTTAATCCTTTGTATCTTTGATTGGAAGGCCTATATATATATATATATATATATATATATATGAGTATATATATATATTATATGATAATATATATATATATAGATATATATATATATATATGTTTGATTCTAACTAAAGCAAAAGCGGTAATATTTTGAACAATTTTTTTTTTATTTTAAATAGCTGCTTTCTATTTATTTTTGCTATTTATTCCTGTGATCAAAGCTGAATTTTCAGAATCATTACCCCAGTGTTCAGTGGAATTCTTTGATGAATAGAAAGTTCAGAAGAGCAGCATTTATCTGAAATAGAAATATTTTGTAACATTATAAATGTATTTACTTTATAAATGACTGTTTATCAATTTCAAGCATCCTTTGCTTGCTAAATAAAAGCATTTTTTATTTTCTATATAACCCCCCCCCCCCCCCAAACAAATAATAAAAATAAAAAATTTAAATATAATACTGACCAAGCTTTTGAATGGTAGAGTGTATAATGTTACAAAAGCTTTTTATTTCAGATAAATGCTGATCTTTGGATCTTTCAAATCATCAAAGAATCCAAAATAAATATTTACTCAACTGTTTTATTTTATTAAATTTTTTTATTATTAATAATAATAAATGTGTCTTAAGCAGCAAATCAGCATATTAGAATGATTTCTGAAGATCATGTGACACTGAAGACTGGAGTAATGATGCTGAAAATACAGCTGTGCATCACAGAAATAAATTACAGTTTAACAGATATTCACATAGAAAACAGCTGTTTTAAATAGTAAAAATATTTCACAATATTACTGCTTTAGCTGTATTTTGGATTAAATAAATGCAGGCTTGATGAGCAGAAAAAAAGTCTTTAAAAAACATTAAAAATCTTACTGTTCGTTCAATTTTTTTTGGTTGGTTGTGTATGTATAGACAGTATTCACAGTAAAAGAGTAGGCATAAAATACCACGGATGACCTACTCCTTCCGGCGTGATTCTAAAGTGTGCGTATGATGGACAATTTACAATCCCATGAGGCCACAGGAGAGGATTTATGAATGACAGTGACTCAACGTGATTTCAGACGCAGCCCTAGTGACCCAGTAACTCAACACAATAATGTAGGTCAAAGATCAGACTCAGGGTTTGACAACCTACTTCTGGGGGAAGAGACAGAAATCAGCCAATCAATCAAACATAAGGTCAGTACAACACACTCTTGTCAAAATACAAATGTTGTAGCTACTCCCTTCAAATAATCATTCATTAAAACACTTCGCTTTAAAAACTGTTCCACTGATTTTGTCTAAATCTGAGAAACTAATGAACTAAATTCAGGGCGTGTGGTTTTTCTAGTGAAACTACATTGTGGTTTGAAGATTATCAGTGGGAAAAAACCCCCCAAGATAATCACTGAATAATTATATGCTTGAGGATTAGTCTTTAAATGTAAATATTTCAGCAAATAAAACATTGTTTATGCTTAAGTACAATTATTAGATTATCTCTAACATGATAAATGAGTAGTTCACCCAAAGTTTTATGAGCAAGCCTCTCAAATCAAATGAAAAACAACCAATAAATGTCATTCAAAGGAAGAAAACACAGACAAAAGTGTTTGTAAACGTTCTGTATTCTACAACATCTTTGTACCAACATCTGCAGAGATACAATATAAATACAATTCTGTACATTTTATAATATTGTAAATACTATGTTCATACATTTTATGTACAGCTCCTTGTCAAGGAGAGCAGCTTTGTTTTCTTTTAAGTAAGGTCTTGGGTTTTCATTTTACCGTCTCCATTGACAGCAATAGTATTCACTTCTAATGAGAGCCACAGTTCTTCAGGTAAAACAGAGCAATGATAACAGCACCGGTTATGGCACTAAACATACTAGCATTATTCAAGCTACATCCCATTCCCCGATATTGCCCATCTCCAATTTATACCTATAAAAAACATTAATATTGGCTTTAGTATCACATACTAATAAAAATCCTACTCGACAGTCAAACACACATGGATTTAAATGCTCGAAAGCTTCATTATTATGCGGTTGAACCTAGAAGTTGACTATCTAAAAACACCCTGTTTATAAACAGGGCTTGTGTCAGTACTTTAGGGTATTTCTGATCTAAAGTTGATACGAAGCAAACCAGGATATCTGCGTTTTCCAATCACACTCCCTACCGGCAAGGGTCTGATAGAGAAAACAAGATGCTCTCCAAACTAGGTGACCTTACTTCCATCAACCTCCTGAGAAGCGTCAAATCAGTATCTGAGAATGCGTAAAAGTCTGTGCATTACGTAACTTAATGTGCATCCAGGATAAGTTACTCCAGTGCAAGCGTTCAGACAGCCCTGTTAACATAAATATTTGCAGTCCTTCAACAGTTACAGAACTCAACAAGCCAGTGACACAACAGAGTACGAGCATCTGGCTTGCCGTCCAATCAAAATACTATTAAATCTATAAAAAAACAAATTGACCACAATTTTGAAGTTCTGATGGCCATGTGGCCTTCCAACCAGAAATATGGCACTTAGCATATTAGCATAAATCGGTCGAACACATATTAAAGTACACAAGCATAAAACACATCGCCAAAGTAATCTAGATAAGAAGTTTGCACAGCAGATTTGAAAGGCTATGTCTTTGGTAATACCTGATATACAGTAATCACGCAAACAAAATGGTCATAAACAGTAGTACATTCTTACCTTGAACAGACATCCAAATCTCAGACTCACTTAAAGTCTATTAGAGTTCGGCATCATTGGATTAATACATTTAGTCATATAAGAAGTGGTAACCAATGAACCAAGACGGCTGTTAGTATTACAGCTATACATGATATATAAAACGTGTTTGTGCAACTGTGCAACTCTCGACATTCAAAGACGATACTGAAATAGGCCTACAACGTGAACACAAGACACACAGGTTGGGTTTATTGCCATGGAATCAGAGGAACCAACAAATCTCTAACGTGATGAACAAATCAGAAGGATGGATTCTGTTAGCACTTGGTTTGTTCAGGCGGTCGTTGGTGCCGAAGAGATCGTCTACAAACCATTGGGTAAATGTCCTGCTCCTACTGAAGCACAGGTTGAGGTTCGGTGTCTATAGACGGAGGTTCTCGAGTCAAACAGGATGGCTTCACGAAGATGCCATGACCTGTGGCACACCGGAAGTACACCCTTCCCTGGACTGTACCATTGTGTTTGCCTTTGGAAGGAAGAGAAAGGTCTAAGGTTACAAGGAGTTGAGTTGGGATTCAGCGTCAAAGAGCAAGACATGGAAGAGTTCACTTACCTACTGCAAGGTGCAGCTCTACTCCAACCCAGATGCCTTTGGCAAACTCTACCCCTCCAACATAATGCACTGTCCCACTCCTTTTGCCCACCCAAACTTGCTCACCGGGGGCCATCCAGTCTGGCAACTGAGCAACTGGTCCATTCTCGTCCTCGCTAGAGTCCACTGAAGGTTCTACATCTGCAAAGGACTTGAGTCCTTGACTTTTTTCCAGCTGTGGGTTGGCGTAAGGTGCTGGGACACTGGGAGACTCTTTCCCATTGTGGAGATGGCACTGGGGCAGGGGATCCATGCCTTGGGGAATTGATTCCGCCTTCCATCTAATGTTGCCAAGGTAGTCTTCTTCTATGCTATCATCTACACCCTTAAAGTTTGGGGGAATCGATTCCGTCTTCCATCCAGTGTTACCAAGGTAGTCTTCTTCTACGCTATCATCTACACCCTTAAAGTTTGGGGGGATCAATTCTGCCTTCCATCTGATGTTACCAAGGCCTTCTTTTGATACACCATCATCTGCACCCTTAAAGTCTGTGAATTCTTGACTGATGCTCTGGATACATTTGCGGGGAAGCCAAGAGGAACAGTGCCAGTCAGTGCAGTGATGGGAACAGGGCTGAGTGGGAACAGTCTGGGCTGGACAGGATCCCAAAGGCACTTCTGGAAGGATGCAACCCTCTTCCGTGCGGTGCTTCCTGAGGGTCTGCAGGTTCTCTGCTGTTGAGCTGGTCGCAACTATCGCTACCGCTGAAGAGCACGTCGGAGAGCGTGGCGTTCGAGGCACTATGGGAGAAGTAGCCGCTCGTGCATGAGCTGGCCGTGGGACTACGGGACACTTCTTTTTCCACAGCCTGTGTCCCTGTTAACTCTCCGATCCCCGGCGCCATTTCTCCCTGCACACACATGGCCCCCTCTTGGGTGTCAAGGTTGGCATTGTACACCTCAAAGTTGGCAAAATCCTCTGGGATGTAAGGCTTGAAGTTTTGGAGCTCCAGAGACCAGAGGCATGGATTGTTGGAACGGATAAAGGCTGAATCCATGTCAGGATCCTCCTCCTCTGAATCCTGATATATCATCAATGACCAAACAGGAAACAAACAGCAAAGCAGTGATCAGGAGGGACTCTACCATCCCCTTGTAAAGAATCCTGAAGCACATCCTCTACTTTTTCCCGTCATTTTGTCTACAACAGGGTATTGAGATATGGATACATCCAGTGTTAAATCATTTCAGTCATCTACACTGGAAGCATTGAAGCAATATGTCACCTAAGAATTTAGATTTTCACACCAATAAGCCATTACATTATGATCACCCCCAGCCTAGAGCAATGACCACACCTGGCAACTGAATGGTGCTGCAGATGTGGTTCATAGAGCAGTATATATACCACCCGAGTACTGGCTTTTGGTCAGTAGAGTGTTTGGTGTCAAAATGATAAAAGCTGCCAATTTATTCATGTTTGATAAAGGACCAATTGTGATGGCACAGAGCCTCAGAACTTTGATCTGGAAAATGGCGCACCTATAGTGCGTACTAGGGGTGTAACGGTACACATAGTCATACCGAAATTTTTTGGGTCTTTTGGTTCGGTACACATGTGTAAAGAACAAATACATCATTGGTTTAACCACAG
This sequence comes from Cyprinus carpio, assembly GCF_018340385.1. Taxonomy (NCBI): domain Eukaryota; kingdom Metazoa; phylum Chordata; class Actinopteri; order Cypriniformes; family Cyprinidae; genus Cyprinus; species Cyprinus carpio. The sequence goes on along the minus strand of NC_056587.1, from coordinate 22,427,060 downwards.
CATGCACGTTACTTCATTGGAAACTTCCAGTTTTACATATTGCTACAGAGTCTCATCTTTCAAGTGACGTCCATTTTTTCAGGAAATTCAAACAATAAATGCAGTTTTAACGCTTTTGATGTGACGCCACAGATCGCTGTATAAAGCCTAATTTCAATGGCAGCACCATCGCCCCTTCCTCTTTACTACTAGTTTTAATGTTAAAATAAACATGAATGAACATCTCATGCCTCATGTAGTCGCTCAATCGTGGAAAGAAGGCAATAAAACATGTAAACAAAATGTCATGTAGCATTTCATTAACCTCAGGCAGTCATCAGTGTCCACAGCTCGTTAGTTCGCTAAATAAAGTCTAGAGAAGAGCATTTCTTGAAAAATTACACTATATACTCATTATATTTTACTTTCCCTGTTAGTGATGTCTTAATTATTTAATGTATGTTTAAATAAATCTGTTATGAAACACATTATGACAGCCACTGTGTAAATAATCATTTTTCACCAACAAATAGAAATTTGCATTTAAAAACTGCATTATGTGCAATTTACATGTTTGCATACATTTTTTAAATCCTAGTGTTGATTATTACATCAAAATAAATATTAATTTATAGTTTTTCCCACAGCTGTACCGAAACCTTACAGAACCGTCATGTTTGTGTACCATTACCCCCCATAGTGCGTACGTATCAATTTTTCCCACAGCTGTACGATGAATGAATTCATCAGTAACTTAACACATATGGTACTTGTAAGTAAAATTATTTTATTTCAGAAATATAGGGAACACAGTGGCTTGATTAGCTTCTTGTGCATCAAAAATACACACAGCAGATTCGTCAGCTGAAAGTGTATCATATCAAGCGCTTCCAGTGCAGACAGCTCTACTGAATATAAAAGCAGTGAGAGTTAATAAGCTTTGTAACAAGCAGTGTGGTACGTGAAGTGCTGCAGTAGTGAGTTAAACACAAGCTGAGGGATTCATGCAGTTACTTATCATTCACATGAGGAAGATGGGATACAATGAGATGATGACGATGATGAGGCAGCATCATACATTTTAAAAGTGATGCAATGCAGAAATTAAACCTTCACTGTGTTGTATTATGAATGTAATGAATTTGTTTACGAGGAAGAAATTTAAAAAGTATTTTCAAGATAATACCAAGGAATACGCTGGGATGCTGTCCGGTACCTTGTCAATACCAACTGCAATAATAATGCAAAAATATATGATAGTTTTACAATAGTAGTTATATGTTCATATGTTTTACAAATTTTAAAATTATATATATATATATATATATATATATATATACACATTATTAAAATTCCCGTTCTTGAAAAACTAATTTGCAGTATCTTTTATTAATATTAATGTTTAATGTTTAATATTTATGTAAAAAATACATATATATGTATATATATATAACTTTATATAAAATATATAAATTCTAATAATTATATAAAATGTTATAGTTTTAATTAAAATATGTTGAACAACTTTTCTGTAAATAATGATTAAGATATGAAAAAACCCCAAACATATTCAAGGTGTAAGGAAAATATTTGCAATGCAATGTTTTAGATTTAAAATTAAATAAAATGTAAAAATTTAAAAAGGTATCATATTTAAAAGAAATATACAACATAATGGACAGGTTAAAAATTATTTTCTGTGGCAATCTACAGTTTCAAGAGAGCCCTTCCTAGTAGTACTAAGTAGTATGCGACATGCGTGTGTACGCCTGACTGTGTTACAGCAGCTGACTGCGGATGCGTTTGAGGTGACGATCAGTGCTCAGTTGGGTCTGTCTCTGGAATTGGCTGAGCTGCTGCTGATGTCAATATAGGTTGCCACGACCCTCGCTCTGAGCCATGGGTCTGGACCAGGGGCGCGGGGGTCCGCAAACTACACACATGCTCTTGACAATCAGGGCACAACAGCACACTTCACACGGGCCATGCAGCAGAGCCAACAGGTGAGTGGCAACATGCAACACAGCCACAGATTCAGCGCTTTTTAAAGGAATAGTTAGCACAAAAACTCATGTTCATGTGTTCTGGACATTCCTCGTATTATTTTCGCTGTCTTCACCTGAACACACAAGTTCAGAACGTTTTATAAAATATCAGAGCTGCTATTTTACATACAATGGAACAAAGAATACTTTTTAAATAATACTTTGAATTAGCTTTTATTTTTATATTTTCTGTTTTCATTTTAATTTTAGCTTAATTTTTCATTTCATTTCAGTAATATTTTTATGTTTTTCTAATTTTTTAATTATTTTTTTAAATTAAATATATATATATTTGTGTTTAATTTATTTTAGTTCAGTTTTTATTTATTTCCAGGTAGTAATTTTAATTCTTTAAATTAAACTAAACGAAAATTAGAAACACTGCCTTAATTTCAGCTGAATAAGTTTTTCAGCTAAATATTATATATATATATATATATATATTAAAGTTTGAATAATATTTTTAGTTTTAATGAATGATAATAACCCTGACAAAAATTACAGAAAAGTGTCAAAACAGTATACTATATCATTTTTCATGTAATTTAATATAATTTTGTAACTATACATTTTTTAGGGTTATTGTCATTTATTAAAACTAAAACTATTATTAAAATGACTGACTGGAAATAAATGAAAACTACAACAGAGCTAAAACAAAAAATAAATTAAACCCAAATAAAGTTATAAAAAAAATTAACTAAACTAAAATTATAATGAAAACTGATCATATAAAAACAAAATTAAAAATACTGTTTAAAAAGTATTTAACTATAATAGTACATAAATGACTTGTCAATAACTGCAATAATTATGTGAAAATTATGCAAAAATCTTGAAAAAGTAATTTTGCTGTATTATTTTATATTTATAATTCTTTAGTTTTATTTAAATATTTACATAACTTCTTTGTAAATAACAATGTAATTAAAATATGAAAACCCACATGTATTTAAGGTGTAAGGAAAATATTTAAATACTTTTTACACAATGGCTATATCCCATTTTAGACTTATTAAATCAAAATTTTATCAAAACTTTAAATAAAGTGAATTAACATTCTTTTAGGTGAACTATTCCTTTAAGCTCATACTTCAGGTAAACAGGTTCAACATCATGTAGAAGGTTGCCTTCGTATTGAATAAATCTGTGGCCGGTGTATAAATGAAAACAGGCTTGGAGGGACTGAGGCACATGCTGGGAACAGGGTCCAAAAATTAACTAATATGAGGTGGAATTTACCACACACGCAAAAAGAAAAAAAGTCACCGAAAATTATATTTCTGCTTTTTTATGTTTTAAATTTTGTAATCATATGTACATATTGGGTGGTTAATTTTTCTTAAGCAAAATTTTATTATACATCTTTGATGTAAGCTGAACTAAGTCACTAGTAAAGATTCAGATGAGGAGTTTTACAAAAAGCTCATCAGGATCATCTTAAAGATCCCAATGAAATTACCAGCCGATTGCTGATTTTCACTTCGCATTTGGACCTTACTTTTAGTGTTTACTTTGGCCCCTGTCTGAAAAAGGACGCTCTGTGGAGAGGAGACATTAGAAACACTTTACGACAGGGATTAGAGCCTGCATCATGTCAGATCATAAAATAGGTGTAGAAATGGAGGGTGATGAAAAACCAATATGAATGATGTTGTGAAAATGTGAGACATAATGGGAAATTGAAAGTATTGAGTCTGGTGTGTGTGTGTGTGTGTGTGTGTGTGTGTGTGTGTGTGTGTGTGTGTGTGTGTATCACCTCCTGTCCCAGCAAAGGCTCAGACTCCAGAGAACGTTTGACTTTGTTCTCTCCTCCTTCAGTAACTAAGAGATTTGAGGGAATTTGGGGAGGTTGAGAGACAGAACCATAAGCGGACTGGAGTTGAGAAGAAACGTTAGGACTCTCTGGCACCGCATCCTGAGTGAGAATGTTTTTGCATGCAGTGATGCATTAAGATGTTTAAAAGCGCTATAAACAAAAAACTTAAAAGGTCTGTATTTATTTATATATAAATATTTATTTTTATTTTATTTTTAAAGCGTGTTAAAAAATTACATTTACAATTTACTGCTAATATATATATAGGCCAACATGCATATATATATATATATATATATATACATATTATACATATACATATATATATATATATATATATATATATATATATATATATATATATATATATATATATATATATATATTTTTTTTTTTTTTTTAGCTATTTTCCTTTGATTTTTAAGTGTTGGAAAGTTACATGTACTATTTACAACTAACAATAACTTTTTTCAAATTATTACAAATTTTAGCATTTTTTTAGCTATTAGTGTTGGAAGTTTTACAACAACAATATTCTTATTATTATTATTTATTAAATTGTTTATTTATATTCTTTAATATTGTTTTTAACTCATAGTAATGTTCTTTTTTTTTAGGATGCTTGCTGCATCCTAGCAGAAAGATAAGTTGAGCATCATACATGAATTTACTCCTGATTCTCTTTGTTTTTTGACAGAAGTGATGTCTTTTGCGAAAGAACTGTTGAGTAAAAACTTCATGTACACTAGCCTCTGTGACATCCATGTAGCTATCACAGTGAGTCTATGTAAATAAAGTCCAACTTTCAGAACAAAAAGACATTCACAAGCAAACTACACACCACCTGTAATAAAGTATACACACTAACCTTTTCGTACTCATCCTCCACATCCCAGTCCGTCCGGTATACAACAGAAACTCTAAACAAATATATATTACAGTCCCTATTTACACAATGAGACAGTGGCTGTTTCTATACACAAGTAAGCAATAGATCTGGTACTTGCTGGTGTTGGTGATGCACTGCAGAACTTCGTTGCATATGTCTGCCTTTACTTGAGGAGGAAACTTCCTTCATCATCCACGGCCTGCCTTAGAACCCCACAAATATACACTAAACTCTAGAGATCAGCTTAAATATCCCAGTTTGGCTGAAATTTTCCCTGATATTTAAGCATTTTTCACTACTTGAATATTAAGCTTGCCAATATTAGATTCACCCATATATACCGCCATACTAGTATTTGTTTGAGATTTGAAAGGCTGAGATAAACAAAGCTAATAATTGTTAGTTAGAAAAAAATAATATCCAATATAATTTAAAACTCTACCCCAACTCTCCAGCAGAAACATGGAATAAAAGAGGTAGAAATAATAAATAAATATTGGTTCTACATACCAGTTATCAGAACGATGGAACATGCTTTTTGGTTTTTAATAATGCTACACATACTAATGGCAACTGCACTGCACCAAACCTTAGTAAATCAAAAAACATTCTCCTCCCATAAATGTAGCATATGAAAGTAAGAGAAACTTCTATAAACACACATACAAAGATCAGCCCTCAAAATTAACCACAACAACGCACTTTTCATTGCTAATATTTCATTGTGTCTTTTTAGTAAAAGTTTTAAATACCAAAAGAGGGTTGCACAGCCACAGTAAATCTGAAAATTGTTAAAAAGGAAGGTCTTAGAACTACCACCAGTAGTGAAACTTATTTCATACGGCGCTCCAATTCACATTGCTGCCAGCAACTTCGCACTGCTGCCAAGCATCCGAGGTATATATACCATGCTAAAATACTCCATGATACTTTGACTACGAGCGGAAAGAGCCGTGGATATATAGATCCAGATGAGAACTGCGTTGCATTCAGCGAGCGTGTGATCCTCCACCGCTTGAGAGCAGCTCTCTCTCAACCAACCCAGCAAGCATCAGGCCATAAACTGCGCCTTCCCGCCGGCAACCCCCAAAAAACACACACATGTGCGGTGTAGTGCATAGAATAATGCATAGAGAAAAGCAGAAGGTGAAAAGAGACCGAACTAGACATGTCGAAAGGCATCTACATGGCGACATAAAACGATTAGTTACATACAAGAGGTGACTCTTACATGCCACGTGCGTCATGATCAATAAAACATTGTACTTCATCACTCTGAAATAATTCCTAATATTTTTTCTGTACTTGCATTTGTTGATTTCTCGAATTCAAAAAGTGCTGACATGCAGAAACATATGGAGTAACAGTATTATCTATTCAAAAATATGATTTAATATGCCTGGATTAATTAAGTTTATAGCTTCTAGAGGTAATGATCGATCAATTTCACGGTTTACAACTGACAGGTAGGCAAAAAAATGAAGACAACTGAAGACTTATAAAGTTGCCTACAGTACATAAATATCTTAATGCATATTTAAAAAAGAGGTGATTTGGCACTTTACACGTTTATTTTTAATACAATCTTGCACATTGTACTTTATATATATTTTTTAGACAATATTGATATTATAATTAAATTACTTTTTTTAGCCCAGCATTATTAAATATATCTTTATGCTTAACCGCGAGGTAATGATTATTCAATTTCACTTTTTTTAATGGAGAAATTTACTTAAAAGAAACAAATTACAAAAGCAGCATCTAAAGAAAATGAAGACAATTAGAGTATAATTACATAAAGATTAAATCCAGATTTAAAAATGCCACTTACTGTATGTTTTTTAAGATGTAATATTATGGTACTTTGATATGTTGGTACTCCATAAAACACACACACACACATTATGGTAATTTGCACACATAGATTAGATAGATGGATAGATGATAGCTAGCTAATAGAATAGATAGATAGATAGGTATATATTTAACGTTATTGTCATTATAATGATATTATATATTTTTTAGCCCAATTTATTAAAAGGCCTTTTCCCATGCTTAACCTGAAGTGCCTTGAGATATTTTCTTATTGTCCATACTTCATATATTTTTGATACTTCTTTTGCACATTATTCTCATTGACGCAGCTCAAATGCAACCTGAGTGATACTATGCACATTATATACTTTATTGTCATGACAATAAAGTATATACTCATTCATTATATACTTTATTGTCATGACAATAAAGTATGCAATTCCCCAATTTTGTTCCCCAAAAAAAAACAATGAACTCTAGAAATCTGCCACAAAATCTCAACTCACAAACACACCAAAATCCCAAGCAATCCTCCTAAAGAACAAACCTTGGAACAAACTCATTTCAGTGCGGCGTAGTAAATGATTTCATGTCAATCTGGAATTATCGTACTCTAAGTCTAATACATTAAGTTAACGTGTAACTAGATTAATATTAAAACATGTTTAAAATGCTTGTAATCAGACTACCAGTTACTTTTTTATTGTTACATGATTACAATATTGATCACACAATAACAATTAAGTATTCATGATCTCTCTTCAATTACTTCTTTTTCTTCCGTTTTTGGGTACATTCCACATAAAGACCAGTCAGTTTACCACCGGATTTACGAAAATCAGTTCAATTTTTAAACAGATTCAACATTACATCAACTAAACTATGAACACAGTAAGTTTTATTTGAACTAGCACTCATTGAGTGTACTGGTCTTTTTGAGGCCTTTGTCCTTTCAAAACATCTTAAAAAGGCACAAAATCACATGTAATGCAGGGATTTTACGATTTTTTTCTTTCACCTATAATTATGAATGTTTTTTATTATTATTTTTGTTGTTAGGTATTTTTTTTTTTTTTTTTTTTTTTATTTATGTTTTGTATGATTGCTCAATTTTTACAACATGAGTGACCTTTAATACAAATATGATTATGATTTAATGTTAAAGCACACACTACTGTATCTATTCGTTGTGTTCATTATCATGTGAACAAATCGAACAAAGAACCTCCTAACCAGCCACAATATTTTATTGGTTGTAACTACTTCTGTGAAATAAATAAAATAATAAAAAATGTGTGTGCGTGTGTGTATTATTATTAAATATATATTGTAAATTATTCTATTGTAAATGATTGAAATAATTTCTTATAGGAAAATAATAAATAATAACAACTATTATTGTATAATTCATATAATATCATTATTATAAAATATTTATACATTTATTATAAAATATATCTTTTATAGACTATAGGTATTTTATCAATATAAAAAAATATAATTATTATTGTATTAACTACTTCCTGTTAAAATAAAACAAATGTGTATATATATTCTAATTTATGTTTTAATTAACTAATCATATAATAACTATTCTATTAGAAATTAAATATTTTCATATATAGAACAATCATTTACAATATTTTTACTAAGAATATGTTAACCACATTCTTGTATAATTAATATAATGTAATATAATATTATTTTAAAATATAAAATACATTTATTTGAGAATATATTTTAGATATTATATACATTTTATAAATAAAAAAAAATTATTATTGGTTGTACTACTGTAAAATAAATAAAAATGTAAAATGTGTTGAATATAATTATATTCATCTTGTTATTATTATGAACTATATATTACTAAATATTACTATATAAATTATTCTATTAGAATTTAATTATTATAGAAAATAATATACAATATACAATTTTTATTATAATAATAACTATTTTGTTGTATAATATAATAGCATCATACAGATATTTCTTATAAACCTATTTTTACATTTATTATAACATATAGATTTATGATTTATGATATTATTATATGATTCGATATATATATATTATATATATATTGTCTATTATATATTTGTTTATTATATCTATCTACATCGCCCCTACCACTCTATATAAAGTCATCCAATGATGACCTGGGCTGCAATATTTTTTGTTGCTTCTGCGCAGACAAACAAAATGCCTTTTTTGAGTTATTGTGTTGGTTCAAAAGGCAAAGAAAGCCCAAAACCAACCATTATAACAGAAAAAATACAGGAAAACACGAATCACAAGATACAGATGAAATTTAAATCGTCAACTTCAGTTACATCCCAAATAGCTGCATTAAAACTGTGCGCAACCACACATCATATACTGAAAAGCTGCAGAGTTCAGTCAAGGTTTGCCATTCTGCTTCACAAAAACGATCTGTTTTAATTATCACTGAAATCATTTACCATTTACATGAGACAACAAATCAGGACAAAAGGCATGGGAATGTTTCACAGCAGCTATCTATTTTAAAGCATGCTGCGTTCTGTAAAACGCTTGAAAAACACTGGTGTAAGAGGTCCGGGTTTGATCAGGATCAGAGAACACGACACACGTATGAGCAGATGAACTCTCACATGCAAAAGCAACACTACAGGACTCATTGTCCACCGATGAATAAAACAATAAAACAGAGACCTTTTCATCTCAGAATTTCTGATGCTTTTCTCTGTATTCTGAGTTTATTTCTAGTCTCACGAGTGTATGTGATGTTGTTTATGGTTTTCTTTTGTGCCTTTCTCTGCACGGCACTAAACTGTATTTCGGTTATAGGGTTTGCCTGGATTCATATTTTGAACTGTGCAAATGCAAAGATCTCGTCCTAAATGTTGAATCTAAACCGTGACACAAAGTCCGAAATGTGAGAAAAAAGAAAATCTGAATTGTGAGAAAAAAGTCTGAAATGTGAGATAAAAGTCAAAGGTGGGATTAAACAAAATCTGAATTGCGAGTCAGAAATGTGAGACAAAAAAAAAAAAAAAAAAAACTTTTGAGATGAATGCAATTTGTATTTTTTTTTAAAATGTGAATTAATTAAAATTTTGATTCAAAATGTCAAATTTGAGATGAAAAAATTAGAAGTGTGACAAAAAGTGAGAGTAAAAAAAAAGGAAAAAAAAAGTGAAAGATAAAAAATCTGAAATGTGAGAAAATAAATCAAAGGTGAGATTAAACAAAATCTGAATTGAGAGTCAGAAATGTGAGACAAAAAAAAAATAATACAAAAAAATAATCAGAATTTAAAGATATAAACTTTTGAGATGAATGCAATTTGTATTTTTTTTAAATGTAAATTAATTTAAATTTTGATTCAAGATCAGAAGTGCGACAAAAAGTCAGAAATGTGAGAGTAAAAAAATCTAAATTGTGAGGGAAGATAAAAAAAATAGCAAATAATCTGAAAGGTAGAGATTAAAACAAAATCTGATTGTGAGGACAATGAAATTGAAGAATTGAAAGATATAAACTTTTGAGATTAATGAAATGAAATATTTAGATTTGTTAAAAATGTAATTAATTTAGATTTTAATGTAAAAACTTCAAATGTGAGATGAACTGTGACAAAGTCAGAAATTGCGAGGAAAAAAAAATCCTCAGAATTGTGAGAAAAGTCAGAAATGTGATCTTTCTTATTTTAATAATCTTGTTTCCTCCAAGGAATACAAAAATAAATAAATGGGCAATAATGACTATTTTCTCTCACAACTCTGATTTTTTTTAAAATCTCATGTTTCCCCGACTTTTGTCTTGCAACGTTTGCAAGTTTGTGTCTCGCAATATAGTTATTAAAAACCTGCGTTTAAGATTCATCTTAGAATTGCATGAAATCTCCTAATTAAAAAAACAAGTCAAATTGTCGAGAATTAAAAGGTTGTAATTACTTGAATTTATATTCGGTGGCTGAAATGAGCTTTCATAAGAAATAAAGCTGAACAACAGCGGCAAGCTGATGACGTCAGAAACAAACACTGAAACATCCTCGCATTCACGCGTGGTCCCCACCTGCATCAGATTCATGAATCCTGATCTGGAGAAAACAGCCTTGTCATGCAGAAAGTCACACCAAACGCCGTGTCTCAAGCCATTTACATACATCACGACTTTAATTCAATCTTGAACCCAAAACAGCGACTTGTCGCAGAAAGTAACAACACTAATCCGCGAAAACAAATTCACAAGCCATAAAAAATAAAATTTATAAAAATTTACATTTACAAGTTCACAAAAAAAAAAAAATAAGCTATGTATATGGGTCATAGAATAGTCTTTATTTATCGCATTTACTTTTTATTCATCAAGGATGCATTCAGTATGACAGGATGACAGTGTTAAAGACATAATAACGTTATAAAAAGAAAAGAGTTTCCACACAAATATCGTGACAAGCACGAGTTTTTCACACTGATATAAATAATCAGAACATTTTCTTGAGCTTTTCCACTTTGACCACGAGCATTTAAATGACATTTGACACATTGATATCTACACTATTGTTTGAGGATACGGTGATATTATTTCAATATTACACATTTGATCAAATAAATGCAACCTTGGTGAGCAGAAAACATTCAAACACACACACACACAAAAAAAAAAAACACACACCAGCAAAATGCACAAAAAGAAAGCGTGTTAAGAGGTAAAAAGGGTAAAATTCTGAGTTCATGTTGACTCTTAAAATGACGTGATTGATTTTTTGCGTGATTGTTTGTATGATATGATAACATAATCTGAAATCAGCTTCATACAGTAAAATACATGAGTGACATATGACAGCAAAAGAACAAAACACAGGTTAGCGAGTCTCCGCGTGACCACAGCCTGCTCGGGATCTAACCTGTTTAACCATCTCTTGTAGTTTAACCAGCTAACTAAACACAGTATAGTCTTTTGCGTCTGTACCAGACCTGAGCCAGTCCCACCCTTCATCATCTCATCTGACGCTCCGTCCGTTCACAGGAGCCAGCTTCAGAGTCAGGTTTATTTCTCCACGCCGTTGATGCTAGTGTTATTCACAGAGTCCCTCCGTTTCCTGGTAAAGAGGAGTTGTGCTGTCCGTGCCTCAACTCCCCTGCCAGCACAAATGCATTACCATGAGGACAGAAAAACACTGGTGCATGTGTTTGAGCTGCATTCTAATGCATGCATGCCTAAAAATATCTACAGGTCTCTGGCACATGCTCCCACATTGCATAACTACAGTTTATAGTTTCTGTGTGTATATTGTGCATGGCTTATGCATTGACTACCAGGGCTATTATCATTATCTATAACTAAAACCAATAAAAAAAAATTAATTACTTAAAATATACATTAACTGAAATA